>NW_028178658.1:7500-13053 GCF_964030765.1 Micromesistius poutassou | reverse complement strand
ACCACAACCACGCTGTCACTGAACTAGCTCTCATTCAACAATGGAACGGACAATGATCCAGGTCTGAACGTGGGCTGCAGAAGTGTCAGCCTGGCTCTAGGTCAGCCTGGCTCTAGGTCAGCCTGGCTCTGGTCAGCCTGGCTCTGGTCAGCCTGGCTCTAGGTCAGCCTGGCTCTGGTCAGCCTGGCTCTAGCCTGGCTCTAGGTCAGCCTGGCTCTAGGTCAGCCTGGCTCTGGTCAGCCTGGCTCTGGTCAGCCTGGCTCTAGCCTGGCTCTGGTCAGCCTGGCTCTGGTCAGCCTGGCTCTGGTCAGCCTGGCTCTGGTCAGCCTGGCTCTGGTCAGCCTGGCTCTAGGTCTTTCTGAAGGACTCACGATGTTGCGGACGTCGGGCGACGCCCCGTTCTGCAGCAGCAGCAGCACGATGTTGAGGTGACCCATGAAGGCCGCCACGTGGATAGGGGTCAGACCGGACTGCAGAGAGGAGGAAGAGGAGCCAATGAGAGACTAGACTACAGAGGAGGAGGAGGAGCCAATGAGAGACTAGACTACAGAGGAGGAGGAGCCAATGAGAGACTAGACTACAGAGGAGGAAGAGGAGGACACAATGAGAGACTAGACTACAGAGGAGGAGGAGGACACAATGAGAGACTAGACTACAGAGGAGGAGGAGGAGGACACAATGAGAGGCTAGACTACAGAGGAGGAGGAGGACACAATGAGAGACTAGACTACAGAGGAGGAGGAGGAGGACACAATGAGAGGCTAGACTACAGAGGAGGAGGAGGACACAATGAGAGACTAGACTACAGAGGAGGAGGAGGAGGACACAATGAGAGGCTAGACTACAGAGGAGGAGGAGGACACAATGAGAGACTAGACTACAGAGGAGGAGGAGGACACAATGAGAGACTAGACTACAGAGGAGGAGGAGGAGGACACAATGAGAGGCTAGACTACAGAGGAGGAGGAGGACACAATGAGAGACTAGACTACAGAGGAGGAGGAGGAGGACACAATGAGAGGCTAGACTACAGAGGAGGAGGAGAACAACGACAGAGACAAAGTACTAGACTACATTTAGGTTATTTTCCATTTCCATTTAGAAGACGCTTTTATCCAAAGTGACTCACTACGGTTCACACACCAATTCACACATTCACATTCACACCAATTTGACGGCGGAGTCGACCACACGAGGTGACGGCCAGCCGGTCAGGAGCAGGCAGGGTGAGGCGTCGTCTGGCTCAGGGACACCCAATCGACACTCGACAATCGAACTAGTGTGAACTAAGTGAACCCGCTCCCCCCTCCCGAGCTACGCCGACCCCTTCAGACCACCAGATCCTGGTCCTTTGTAAGCCGAGGCGTGGGGCTCCGGGCCTCACCTCAGTGATGGCCTGGATGGACGCGCCGTACTTCACCAGCAGCTCCATCACCTTCACCCGGTTCTTCTTGCAGGCGATGTGCAGCGGGGTGAAGCCGTTCTGCAGCAGAGGAGAGACGGAGAGCTTCAGGTGATTGTTTCACCAAGTTTAAGAAGACCACTTTTTGGGCAATCAGCATTCAGCATACCACGCAACTGGAGAATGGAACTCCATCCCACTCCATGTTTGAGACTGTACAAGTCTTAACAGCTTTAAACAGTCTCTGAAGACATGGCTGAAAGAGAATCAATCTTGCGATCATTGATCTCTGTATATATCTATAACACCAAATGTATTTTGTATGTTTTTTTTTTTTTTACTGTAATGTTGTTGTTGTTGTTGTTCTGTTTTTAACAATTGTCTGTAATGTCTAGTATGTTTTTATTGTGCTTTGAACTTCCTGCCCAGGGACCGCAGGTGCAAATGATCTGTTTAGCTAACCCTGGTATACAACCTGTTCTATACATGGTCCCTGTTAACAAAAACCAATAAACTAAACTAAACTAAGAGCTTATCATCCACCTTAGTGTGGCCCGCACCCGGCCTCAGACTAAAGGTACGCAAAGAAACGTTTTTTAAATGATCATTTCTGAAAACGACTAGACCTATATTGTACATATTGCACCATGTATCAGAGCCACGTCAAAACCAACGTTGAAGAAAATATGAATACAATAATTAGATTGAACTTGACTTGGCTATAAGGTATTCTTAGATGACAAATCTGAGGGTGTCTGTCTGTCTGTCTGTCTGTCTGTCTGTCTGTCTGTCTGTCTGTCTGTCCTACCAGGGTGTTGGTGTGCACGGTGAGTATCAGAATGATGAGGTCAGATATAAAACCAGAGTATTCCTCTGGTGTCAGAGCGTTGAAACTCCTGACGTGTAAAGTCTGAGAACCCGGTCACTAGTACCTGGTCACTAGTACCTAGTCACTAGAACCTGGTCACTAGTACCTGGTCACTAGAACCTGGTCACTAGAACCTGGTCACTAGAACCCGGTCACTAGTACCTGGTCACTAGTACCTGGTCACTAGAACCTGGTCACTAGTACCCGGTCACTAGTACCTGGTCACTAGTACCTGGTCACTAGTACCTGGTCACTAGAACCTGGTCACTAGTACCTGGTCACTAGAACCTGGTCACTAGAACCTGGTCACTAGTACCTGGTCACTAGAACCTGGTCACTAGAGCCCGGTCACTAGTACCTGGTCACTAGTACCTGGTCACTAGTACCTGGTCACTAGTGCCTGGTCACTAGTACCTGGTCACTAGTACCTGGTCACTAGAACCTGGTCACTAGTACCTGGTCACTAGAACCTGGTCACTAGTACCTGGTCACTAGAACCTGGTCACTAGAACCTGGTCACTAGTACCTGGTCACTAGAACCTGGTCACTAGAGCCCGGTCACTAGTACCTGGTCACTAGTACCTGGTCACTAGTACCTGGTCACTAGTACCTGGTCACTAGAACCCGGTCACTAGAGCCCGGTCACTAGTACCTGGTCACTAGTACCTGGTCACTAGTACCCGGTCACTTAATGGAACGGTCACCATGTGTGCGGTCTGATCACACGTACATTAAACATACAAGCCATGTGCCATTTGTATGTTTGTGTGTGTCATTTGTATGTTCACATTTTAATGACCTTATATTATCACCTGGTTTTCCTTTTGATTTTGCACTTGCGTTTTGAAAACAGCCTAACATCATGACCGTTGTAACTGCCGTCTCAGCGCAGTAGAGATCGCGCAGTACTTTGGACACTTCTGATGAATGTGCCGCATCAGAACGGTAAAATGTGACTTTAATCAGCCAAGCCACGCAGGGCTTTTAGAGGAAGCTTTGACATCACAATGCTTACGGAGAAACAAAACGTTCTATCTGCTGGCAGTATTTGAGTAAAGTGGTAGCTAAGCTCATTGGCTCACGCTACAAGAGCAGAATATCCTCCGCTTCCAGTATCCAGTTTGGATGTGTGTTGGTGTGTGTACCAGAGCTAAATAGTTGGTGTGTGTGTGTGTGTGTCTGTGTGTGTGTGTGTGTGTGTGTGTTGACCAGAGAACTAGTGTTGGTGCATGTGTGTGTGTGTGTGTGTGCGTGTGTGTGTTTCGGAATGTGTATCAGATAACTAGTGTCATGTGTGTTTGTCTATGTATGTGTGTCATGTGTGTGTGTGTGTTTATGTATGTGTGTATATATGTGTTTCTGTGTGTTATATGTATACACATATGTATATGTATATGTGTTTGTGTGTGTGTGTGTGTGTGTGTGTGTGTGTGTGTGTGTGTGTGTGTACCAGCGCCCTGGTGTTGGGGTTGTGTGTGTGTGTGTGTGCGTACCAGCGCCCTGGTGTTGGGGTGTGTGTGTGTGTGTGTGTGTGTGTGTGTGTGTGTGTGTGTGTGTGTGTGTGTGTGTGTGTGTGTGTGTGCGTACCAGCGCCCTGGTGTTGGGGTTGTGTGTGTGTGTGTGTGTGTGTGTGTGTGTGTGTGTGTGTGTGTGTGTGTGTGTACCAGCGCCCTGGTGTTGGGGTTGTGTGTGTGTGTGTGTGTGTGCGTACCAGCGCCCTGGTGTTGGGGTTGTGTGTGTGTGTGTGTGTGTGTGTGTGTGTGTGTGTGTGTGTGTGTGTGCGTACCAGCGCCCTGGTGTTGGGGTGTGTGTGTGTGTGTGTGTGCGTACCAGCGCCCTGGTGTTGGGGTTGTGTGTGTGTGTGTGTGTGTGTGTGTGTGTGTGTGTGCGTACCAGCGCCCTGGTGTTGGGGTGTGTGTGTGTGTGTGTGTGTGCGTACCAGCGCCCTGGTGTTGGGGTTGTGTGTGTGTGTGTGTGTGTGCGTACCAGCGCCCTGGTGTTGGGGTTGTGTGTGTGTGTGTGTGTGTGTGTGTGTGTGCGTACCAGCGCCCTGGTGTTGGGGTTGTGTGTGTGTGTGTGTGTGTGTGTGTGTGTGTGTGTGTGTGTGTGTGTGTGCGTACCAGCGCCCTGGTGTTGGGGTTGGTGTGTGTGTGTGTGTGTGTGTGTGTGTGTGTGTGTGTGTGTGTGTGTGTGTGTGTGTGTGTGCGTACCAGCGCCCTGGTGTTGGGGTTGTGTGTGTGTGTGTGTGTGTGCGTACCAGCGCCCTGGTGTTGGGGTTGTGTGTGTGTGTGTGTGTGTGCGTACCAGCGCCCTGGTGTTGGGGTTGTGTGTGTGTGTGTGTGTGTGCGTACCAGCGCCCTGGTGTTGGGGTTGTGTGTGTGTGTGTGTGTGTGCGTACCAGCGCCCTGGTGTTGGGGTTGTGTGTGTGTGTGTGTGTGTGCGTACCAGCGCCCTGGTGTTGGGGTTGTGTGTGTGTGTGTGTGTGTGTGCGTACCAGCGCCCTGGTGTTGGGGTTGTGTGTGTGTGTGTGTGTGTGCGTACCAGCGCCCTGGTGTTGGGGTTGGCCCTCTTGTCCAGCAGCAGCTTGGTGACCCTGTAGTGGCCGCAGTGCGCCGCCACGTGCAGCGCCGTCAGGTAGTCCAGCGTCACGTCGTCCACGGGCGCCTTGTACTGCAGCAGGTGCTTCACACACTCCACGTGGTCGCCCTGGGCCGACATGTGCAGCGGGGACAGGCCGTTCTGGGCGGGGCCAAAGAACAACACCACAGCTCTGACACGCTCCACGGACGACAGACTCCAAAGCGTCGTTAAAGAATCGTTACGTACGTCGTACATAAATACATTACGTCGTCGTTACACAATCGTCTTCCTCACAATTCAACAATCGTCTCACGACGTGCTTCCAAAGGCATGTTTCGAGCGACTGACAGTTAGGAGGGTGAGTATTCCCAGGCCGTGTCGTTTATTTTGAGCGTGTCTTCTAATGAGCTCAAAGAACTAGAATATGACGGCCTCAGAGTCTCATGTTAGCCTTCATTGAGGCTAGCGGTGTTGTCCTGCTGTTAGTGTGGAGGGCTGATGTCACGCCACCAGGTGTGACTGTGATATGCCATTATGAGTTTGAAAAGCTGGCTTTCCCCCCTGTGTCTGAGTGGGGGGGGTGTCTACACCTGGTGGCATAATATACCACCCCTTTAATAAAATCAGACGGGAAATGTGTTTGCAAATGTTGACTGAGAATGAAATGAACGTTAACTATCACTGTAATGAAACAGGAGATCAA
>NW_028178658.1:0-2500 GCF_964030765.1 Micromesistius poutassou | reverse complement strand
CCTTCCTCCCCCTCCCCTTCCTCCCCTCCCCTCCCCCTCCCCTCCCTCCCCTCCCCTCCCTCCCCCTCCCTCCCCTCCCTCCCCTCTCCTCCTCCTCACCTCCCCACCCCTCTACTCCCCTCCCTCCCCTCCCTCCCCTCCCTCTCCCCTCCCCCTCCCCTCCCCTCCCTCTCCCGTCCCCCTCCCTCCCCCTCCCCCTCCCCCTCCCTCTCCCCCTCCTCACCTTGGACTGGACGTCAGCGTTGTGGTCGTTCTGCAGCAGCAGAGCGGCTGACTTGGTGTCGTCCTTGCGGGCGGCGATGTGCAGCGCGGGCAGCCTCACTTTGCCCTTGGTGTCGTGCTCCAGCAGCAGGGCGACCACCGCGTTGTGGCCCTGCTGCAGGGCGATGGCCAGCGGGGTGAAGCCGTCCTGGAGCCCCCCCGGGGAGAGAGAGGGAGAGAGAGAGAGGGGACGACAACAAAACGACGTTAACAAAGGACAGTAGAGTGGAAGACAGAGAGACAGCCAGAGCACGGAGGAGGTCCAGGTGAAGGAGGAGTGGACAGGAGGAGAGGACGGTGTGAGGAATAAAAAGGGATGCGTTGAAGGAGGCAGTAAGGAGATAGTGTACATACACTGACGCCTACCTCTGTGGCGATGCTCTGGTTGCCCTCGTTCTCCAGCAGGTAGCGCACCACCTCCAGGTGGTTCTCCTGGGCGGCCATGTACAGCGGAGTGAAGCCATTCTATAGAGGGCACGCACACACACGCACACACACACACACACACACGCACACACACACACAGGCACACACAGGCACACACAGGCACACGCACGCACGCATGCACAGACGCACGCACACAGGCACACACAGGCACACGCACGCACGCACGTACAGACGCACACACACACACACAGGCACACACAGACACACACACACACACACAGGCACACGCACGCACGCACGCACAGACGCACGCACACACACACACACACAGGCACACACAGGCACACGCACGCACGCACGCACAGACGCATGCACACACACACACACACAGGCACACACAGGCACACACGCAGATGCACACACACACACGCACACACAGACACACAGGCACACCCACACACACACACACACACACACACACACACACACACACACACACACCCAAGCAGGTGCAGGTGTGATATGTGTGATGGCGTCTCCAGGTGTGTCTCCAGAACCCGTCTTTATAACGCCTAAGGAGCCTGACTTTCACTTCATGTTTGGAACGAGACACGGCTCTGTTTTCTACGGCGCGGGGGCGTAGCCGGACTGTGCTGTTCCCCACTAAGCCTACTTCGGGTGTAAAGCAGGGAGCATCATCTGGCCTCAGTCCTGACCCGGCTGCATTCATATGACTGGAGTCGCTGTGTTCTGGAGTCGGCGGTGCCTACCTGTGATTGGGCGTTGACGTCCCCGCCTCTCTTCACTAATATTCTGGCAACTTCCTTCTGTCCAGCCAACGAGGCGATGTGGAGGGCTGTGTTTCCTTTCTGTAGAGACAAAGCCCGGTTACTAAGAGACTCAGAGCTCATTATAGCTTAACCCCATCACTCCAAGGTCACATCGGCCGCAAGGGGAAAGTTTAAACTTTGGTGAGGCTGACAGATGAGAGCCACGCAGAGTCAAGTAACAAACCTCTGTATTTTTCTCTCTCTCAAGCTTTGTAAATCTTTGCAACTTCTATCTCTGTAAGTTCATTAGATTCTATGAACCATGAAGCAGCATTGCTGTAGCAGAGCGGTCTGCCGTAGGTCCTCTGGTTGTCTTATAACCAGGGCTGTCAAATGAACGCGTTCATTTTGATTAATTAATCACAGAAAAAACGACGCGTTAAAAAAATGAACGCGCTTCTATAGTGCCCTCTAGAGTCAAAACAAAGTATTGTATTTTTTTGCCTGAGATGCGTTGCATCTTGAGTGAGACGGAAATGTTATTAATTTGATCTTAAAATACACCATATGTTAATGAAAGACATGTTTTAAATAAAAGAGACATTGAAATTCTATTATTATTGTCTATTATTCATTGAATCACTCATCTGCCATAATTTATTTGAATTAAATTATTTTGAAATACTTTCTCTGCAAAATGTAAGTATGCGATTCATTTAGATTAATTATCACAGAGCCTGTAATTAATTCGATTTTTTTTTTTTTTTAATCGCTTGACAGCCCTAGTTATAACCTTAGACCATGACCATGCCTATGTCCTTGTTTACGTCATTTGCTTTCATGTCTCTCTGGTAAAAAAAAGGTTCTTCACTGAAATTAAATCTTCTGAATAAATAATGGTTAAATAGTTAATACATAAATTAATACAAAATTGTATTGTATTACGTTAATACAAAATCAAAATCAATCAATCAATCAATAACATGAAACCCATAATAATAAACAGAACCATGCAAGCTCTCTATCGTCCAATATGACTGTAGCTATTGAAGAATATCATATATCATATCATATGATATGAT
>NW_028178659.1:0-19333 GCF_964030765.1 Micromesistius poutassou | reverse complement strand
CGTCAAACTGTTGGAAAGTGACAAAAACACACGACAAGAAATTGACATTCTGTTGCATCCAAGTTGTAGTAATACATGTAGTGTTTAGAGCTGTCTGTCAGCGAATCTGTCTGTCTGTCTGTCTGTCGTTCTGTCTGTCTGTCTGCATGTCTGTCGTTCTGTCTGTCTGTCGTTCTGTCTGTCTGTCTGTCTGCATGTCTGTCGTTCTGTCTGTCTGACTGTTAGCAGTGGCGGACTCAGGCTGTTTGAAGGGCAGGGGCGAAAAAATAAAAAGGGCACATTGTGCCCAACATGGGGGCCCCACCAGCGCGCAAAACGCTACGATGCGTCATCATGTATGATGAGATAGACCTCCACCGTCATTAAGATTATACAGAGGAGGATTAGGGCCACGCATAAGATTAAAGTCTTTGAAGTCTAAGGAATTCTGAGAATTAAGTCAGAATTGTGACTTTAAACTCTTGCTCTAACGGGTACATCATCATAATTGATTGTATGGAGGGCAGCCAATAAGGCCCTTCCTCTCGTTTTCGCCGCTCGAGGGCCCTTTAGCGCGCTTTGTCAACCATGGAGGCACGAGCCCCCCCCCCCCCCCCACCCCCAGTCCGCCACTGTCTGTTAGTCTGTGTTTATATGACTAAAAGGTTGATTACATTTTTTCTTTTTTTCAACTAGCCTACTTTATAACATCATTCAAAAGACACACACACACACACACACGCACACGCACACACACACACACACACGAATATAGCGACTACACATATTTATCTATTTTTCAAAAAATTCTCTATTGCAAATAGCGTTGTTTCATTTCACTATGTTAAAGGGTTCCTTTTTTTTATGGTAAATATTGTTAGTGTTGTTTTTTGAAAAATCATGTAAGCATTGACACTTTGCGTTCACCGTACATCCTGTATGCATACGTGACTAATAAAGTTCTTGAATATCGAATTCTTGCAGAACCCTGAAAGACGCCTGAGGTCTGCTGGGAGAGGCCGGGGTCTCACTGCCCCCTAGTGGTGCTACTGAGCTTTACAGCGACATTGTTGGTGGATGTTGAGAGAGAAAGGTAGCCTTGAAATCCAGACCCACTTCTAGATGCGGTAGGATTAGACTCTTGCCGTATCCGGTCGTCTTCTGTTCCTCTTTAGAGGAAAAGACAATTAGTCTAACTCTTTTATTGGAGAGGCCAAAGCCGTTTCAAACAGCTGGTGTTCATCTGGAGCCATCTTACAATGTTCACTGAGTGATCCCGCAGCAGCGCTGTGGTCATCTGTTGAGCTCGCTTCTGGCCCCGCCTCTATCAGATACACCCATGTGATTGGTTAATGTTCGGATCCAGGGGAATCAGGAAGTGAGTGTATTGCTCGTTCCCAGAGTGACTCGCTGAGCAAATTCAAATTGTGCTCTTCGCGAGAACTCTGGATTTCCAGGGTACGAGAAAAAGTGGCTTTGATTAGCACTTGATTATGGTTAGGGTTAGGGTTACGCTATAGGTGATGCTGTTGTGCAAATTCTGCCCTATTCGAAACATAATACATTTATAGTGGTTCCGGAAGTAAAAATCCCATTGATTTCCTCCATAGAGGTTTTGATTAAAATCCATAATGTCGTAACCATCCAAAGTATACTTACCAGGCCCTGGTATATTGTGAATCGATGGTATATGCTCCTGCAGAAGCACAAGTTAAAGACATGAACATCTAGGTTTTATAAAAACATGTTTTATTCGCAATGTCTTTGAAACCACTACACTACCCATAATCCTAAAGTGTAACACGACTGGTGATCGTTGGTGGAGCTCGCTGTTACCAGGAAACGTTTACTGCACCCCGCGTCAAGTCAAGTGGTCCATGACTGCTGAATGAATCCATCGCTTGTTTTATGGTCACGACTACCTTGACGGACGACTTGCTTGGTTCCAGCCTTAAAACTCTTTATAAGTATATAAAACTCTTTTATATAACGATTTTACGAAAAGTCAATGGAGAAAATTAATGGGAAATTTACTCCGGAACCAGAGCTGTTATGGTGCCTTCTATTTTCTGCTTTCTGCTCAAGAATCGGCATTGTTGTCATAGCAACATGGAGCGTCTCTAGCCAATTTCAGCGGCACAAGCTACAAAATAGGCGGTATTTAACACATAATAAGACTGTAACAACATGCCTATAGGTAACAGTATACAGTGCTAAAAAGTGCTTAAAATAGTAGAAAACCACAATGTTTTTACATGTGATGCTCAGAGTAGCCATCTTTGTTACTGAACCTTTGGGTCCTCTGAGTTCAGACGAGTTGACGAGTCGTTTTTACGACCTCGGGGGCGTGCTATTTGCAACTTCCGGTTTCTTAACTCGGAAATCCGACTCGCAGATCGAGTCGGGTGGACAAATAGAAGGCACCATTAAAAAAGGGGTCGGTCACTGTTACTCTATTAACGTTTCGATCCGACAAGGTTAACTCAAAATTTAGGACGAGGTCGAGTAAGCGTCGTTTATTTATTTTTTATATTATTATTATTATTATTTTTTTTTTTGGGGGAGGTCGTCATTTACTGCGTGGCCCTTTAAGATACGCCGCGCGTCAAAAAAAAACGACTGAGCATGCGCGTAGAGGAAGAGCAACAGCGCCTGTAAAAAAAACAACAACAATCAGCAGCAGACGAGAGGAGAGGAATGGCGACGTGAGCGCTCCGCCCGCAGCACTCCTCGGCCTCCCAGCGGCTCTTTCTCCCAGCGGTACACGTACATGGTGCCGGGTCATGAACCTGGCCAGTCAAAGCGGGGATGCCGGCGGAAGCCAGCTTCTGTTCGCCAACTTTAACCAGGACAACACGTAAGGGCCGGGGACCAGGAGGGGGGGACCAGGAGGGGGGACCAGGAGGGGGGACCAGGCGGGGGAACGAGGTCCAGGAGGGAGACCAGGAGGGGGGCCGCGGGCCGGGGACCAGGAGGGGGGCCAGGGGGACCAGGCAGGGGGGCCAGGGGGACCAGGGACCAGGCAGGGGTCCGGGGACCAGGCAGGGGCCCGGACCCCTGCCTGGTCCCCGGACCCCACGTCCACCACCCGGTCGTGTTTGACAGGGTTCGAAGTGGCTGATCGGCCCTTGGTTACAGAAGGACGGCCGCCGCACATGAAGCCCTGTGGGCGGCGTGAGGCGCAGTGCTCTGCGGTCCGGGTGTAGCATGGCTAGCTGCGGAGCTAGCTGGCGACAGGCTCAGAGCCAGCCGCTTTAGCACACACGTTTCAGGGAGTGGGTGAACTGGAAAAGGGGAACCGACGGACAAAGAGGTGGTAAAATACGACCGTGGGACTGATGCCCTCGTTATATTAGGGTTAAGGTTAAGGTTAGCCCCTAACCCGAGGCATGCGTCAGCTCCTTTCTGACGCGTTTCTAGGAGACGCTCATTTTGGGATTGCACTATTAGTGTGCGACTCTCTCTCTGTGTGTGTGTGTGTGTGTGTGTGTGTGTGTGTGTGTGTGTGTGTGTGTGTGTGTGTGTGTCATACACACACAGCTGACAAAGCGCTGTTTCATGTGATGACAATGGCATTATTAATAGTCACTAGGAAACCGTTATTACAGCTCTCTGTAAATGTATTTATGTAGATGAACCGAGTGATCGTTGTAGGAGTACTTGTTTGTATTGTGTTTCGTACATTTCGTGACAGATAACAGCCGTGTGTGTGTTTGCTTTGTTTAGGTCCTTGGCTGTTGGCACGAAATCAGGATACAAGTTTTTCTCTCTGTCATCTGTGGACAAACTGGAGCAGATCTATGAGTGTAGTAAGTGTTCTACAGTATACTCTGTATCCCCTGTGTCCGTATGTTTGTCGGCTGTTGTATGAAATCATGTTTTGGCCTCGAGCCAGTGCCAGATGTGGACTATAGATCGTAGAGACTCTAGAACTATAGATCTATACATCATAGAGCGGTGGGACCTTGTTGCCCGTTCTCCAACTGAAGACACAATCAGTGCAGCATTAGTGTAACGGATGTGCTGAAATATGAATGAGGTCAATATTAACAATGCAGCGAGGTCCTCCCTCGGTGTCTACGGCGCCGTACATAACTCAAACAAGTTGACTCCTTTGGTGACCTTTCTCTAAACATTTGATCTGCAGTATTACGGCCGTCTCCTGTTAGGATACAAAGAATCACAGTTATTATGAGGGCGGCCCTGCAGGGCCCTCCAGACTCTGGAGGCCCTCCGGGGCCCTCCAGACTCTGGAGGCCCTCCGGGGCCCTCCAGACGCTGGAGGCCCTCAGGGGCCCGGGGGACGGGTCGTTCTCTCAGGGCCTTAGAGCTGGTGGGGTACGGGCGCAGCCGTGAGCCGGAGCGCGGCGGCTGGTAAACACACATCGCCTGCGACCCACAACACCTCTTTGGACTGTGTGTGCGTCACGCGCTGTTGTGGGTCAAAGGTGAAATAATGTCAACAGGCGAGTCCCCTGAGGCTGTGAGGGCCTCTCCCTCAACCCTGCTGCTCAGAACCATCGATGGTCACGCCAACCTCACTCTGACCTGTCACCTGAACTCACTCTGTCACCTGAACTCACTCTGTCACCTGAACTCACTCTGTCACCTAAACTTACTCTGTCACCTGAACTCACTCTGTCACCTGAACTCACTCTGTCCTGTCACCTGAACTCACTCTGTCACCTGAACTCACTCTGTCACCTAAACTTACTCTGTCACCTGAACTCACTCTGTCACCTGAACTCACTCTGTCCTGTCACTTTAACTCACTCTGTCCTGTCACCTGAACTCACTCTGTCCTGTCACCTGAACTCACTCTTTCCTGTCACCTTAACTCACTCTGTCCTGTCACTTTAACTCACTCTGTCCTGTCACTTTAACTCACTCTGTCCTGTCACTTTAACTCACTCTGTCCTGTCACCTTAACTCACTCTGTCCTGTCACTTTAACTCACTCTCTCCTGTCACTTTAACTCACTCTGACCTGTCACCTTAACTCACTCTGTCCTGTCACTTTAACTCACTCTGTCCTGTCACTTTAACTCACTCTGTCCTGTCACTTTAACTCACTCTGTCCTGTCACTTTAACTCACTCTGTCACCTGAACTCACTCTGTCACCTGAACTCACTCTGTCCTGTCACCTTAACTCACTCTGACCTGTCACTTTAACTCACTCTGTCCTGTCACTTTAACATTTACATTTAGGGCATTTATCAGACGCTTTTATTCAAAGCCGTCTGTACAGTAAAGACGTTCATAGAACCAAGTGCAAGTGCTAACAATCGCCAGGCTGACCCCATTCCCCGTACACAGCAGTGATAGCTAGCTACTGCAGATACTACACAACTAAGTACATGCTACACAACATGCATACACAACACAATTAAGTACAATGAATGAATACAACCTGTATTAAGTGCGTTCATCAAGTGCCAGGACAGACAAATAAGGGACTGAATGGCTATGTAGAGTGAGTGACCACTGACCTGTCACTTTAAGTCACTCTGTCCTGTTTATTTAACTCACTCTGTCCTGTTTCTTTAACTCACTCTGTCACCTTAACTCACTCTGACCTGTCACCTTAACTCACTCTGTCATCTTAACTCACTCTGAGCCTCTAGCTCAGGGGTCAGGTAGCTTGCGAGCCCTCAATAAGTAGCTCGCCAAGCAAATCCAAAATATAAAAAATTAAAAGAAAGAAAATAAAAAGAATCTACCCTATGAATAAACAAAACCTCACTCATAGTGAACTCTATTTCCTACAACTCTATATCTATCTAACCCCTCCCCCACCCTAACGAACCCCAACCAATATCAACCAATCACGTCTGAGTAGGCTAACAGGACCGCAAGCTGGGGGCTAAAGCTAACATTTCCGAGCCAAACCTGAACTCTATCGAACAGGTGTGGGTTCTATTGTGACTGAAGCCAGATACGTCACACAGAGTGAGTGAGGCAGGGCGTCTGTGTGGTGGTCGCACCGCCTTTCCCCCGACCGCCACGCTCGTCCCGCAAATCAAACACACACACTCGTCTTTTACACGTGAATAAATACTCAGCCTCCCACTGTGCTAACACACACTACACTAAACTAACATCCGGGAGTAGAAGTAGCTCGAGACTTTATTTTTTGAAAGTAGCTCTCATCCTAAAAAAAGGTTGGAGACTGACCTGACCTGTCACTTTAACTCACTCTGGAGACCCCTGACCTGTCACTTTAACTCACTCTGGAGACCCCTGACCTGTCACTTTAACTCACTCTGGAGACCCCTGACCTGTCACTTTATCTCACTCTGACCTGTCACTTTAACTCACTCTGGAGACCCCTGACCTGTCACTTTAACTCACTCTGTCACTTTAACTCACTCTGGAGACCCCTGACCTGTCACTTTAACTCACTCTGGAGACCCCTGACCTGTCACTTTAACTCACTCTGGAGACCCCTGACCTGTCACGTTAACTCACTCTGACCTGTCACTTTAACTCACTCTGGAGACCCCTGACCTGTCACTTTAACTCACTCTGTCAGGTTAACTCACTCTGTCACTTTAACTCACTCTGTCAGGTTAACTCACTCTGTCACTTTAACTCACTCTGTCAGGTTAACTCACTCTGGAGACCCCTGACCTGTCACTTTAACTCACTCTGTCAGGTTAACTCACTCTGGAGACCCTGCTGTAGCTCATCAAGCCCAGGAGCTCAACATGAGTCTCTCCACCGTAGGCCCTTACCGTAGCGTCAGTCACATGGACATCTTTATTTGATACACCAGTATATTTTAATTGTTTTATTCAACATTCGGTTGTTGGTAAAAATATATAATTGATCAAAAATGAATGTTTTTTTTGGTGTATTGTGTTCATTCTGTTCTACTTGTTTAGATGTTTATTTCTGGCCTGAGCGACGTTACGAACGTCGTCCTCTGGGAGAACACTGCACCGCAAAATAACTGTGTGTGTGTGTGTGTGTGTGTGTGTGTGTGTGTGTGTGTGTGTGTGTGTGTGTGTGTGTGTGTGTGTGTGTGTGTGTGTGTGTGTGTGTGTGTGTGTGTGTGTGTGTGTGTGTGTGTGTGTGTGTGTGTAGCGGACACAGAGGACGTGTGTATCGTGGAGCGTCTGTTCTCCAGCAGCCTGGTGGCCATCGTCAGCCTGAAGGCTCCCAGGAAGCTCAAAGTGTGTCACTTCAAGAAGGGGACGGAGATCTGCAACTACTCCTACTCCAACACCATCCTGGCCGTCAAGCTCAACCGCCAGGTGGGGGGGGGGGGCTGCTGGTCATTAGGGGGGGGGGCTGGTCTTCAGCTCTGTGTCTCTGAGGGGGGTGTTGTCACATCGTCTCTTGTGTCTTCTCTCTAACGGTGCAGCGGCTCATCGTCTGCCTGGAGGAGTCCCTGTACATCCACAACATCCGGGACATGAAGGTCCTGCACACCATCAGAGAGACCCCGCCCAACCCCTCAGGTGAGCCCCGCCCCTCAGAGAGACCCCGCCCAACCCCTCAGGTGAGGCCCCGCCCCCCCCCCCCCCTCAGGTGTGGCCCCGCCCACCCCTCAGGTGAGCCCCCCCCTCAGATGAGCCCAACCGCTCAGGTGAGGCCCCGCCCACCCCTCAGGTGAGCCCCGCCCTTACCTGGACCCCGGGGCCCTGGTGGGTCAGCAGAGGACCAGAGAGGGACCCTGTTGTGTTAATGACCCCCCCAGCGGGACACAGTGGTATGTTTACGTGTGTTGGTACCATTCTGCCAGCGCCTTTATTTGTGTGTGTGTGTGTGTGTGTGTGTGTGTGTGTGTGTGTTGCAGGCCTGTGTGCTCTTTCCATCAGCAACGATAACTGCTACCTGGCGTACCCCGGTAGCGCCACCATCGGAGAGGTCCAGGTGTTTGACACGGTTAACCTGGTAGGTTCACTACCACCTAGAGTCCTTAACTAGCAGCTCCATGTTAACCTGGTAGGTTCACTACCACCTAGAGTCCTTAACTAGCAGCTCCATGTTAACCTGGTAGGTTCACTACCACCTAGAGTCCTTAACTAGCTGATCCATGTTAACCTGGTAGGTTCACTACCACCTAGAGTCCTTAACTAGCAGCTCCATGTTAACCTGGTAGGTTCACTACCACCTAGAGTCCTTAACTAGCTGATCCATGTTAACCTGGTAGGTTCACTACCACCTAGAGTCTTTAACTAGCAGCTCCATGTTAACCTGGTAGGTTCACTACCACCTAGAGTCCTTAACTAGCTGATCCATGTTAACCTGGTAGGTTCACTACCACCTAGAGTCCTTAACTAGCTGCTCCATGTTAACCTGGTAGGTTCACTACCACCTAGAGTCCTTAACTAGCTGCTCCATGTTAACCTGGAGACCTGTACTTGTACTTACAGACCTGTTAGACAGTGTTATAGAGCAACAGGTCCACCTATACCCTCTATCAGCTCAGTGTTATAGAGCAACAGGTCCACCTATACCCTCTATCAGCTCAGTGTTATAGAGCAACAGGTCCACCTATACCCTCTATATCAGCTCAGTGTTATAGAGCAACAGGTCCACCTATACCCTCTATCAGCTCAGTGTTATAGAGCAACAGGTCCACCTATACCCTCTATCAGCTCAGTGTTATAGAGCAACAGGTCCACCTATACCCTCTATATCAGCTCAGTGTTATAGAGCGACAGGTCCACCTATACCCTCTATATCAGCTCAGTGTTATAGAGCGACAGGTCCACCTATACCCTCTATATCAGCTCAGTGTTATAGAGCGACAGGTCCACCTATACCCTCTATATCAGCTCAGTGTTATAGAGCAACAGGTCCACCTATACCCTCTATATCAGCTCAGTGTTATAGAGCAACAGGTCCACCTATACCCTCTATATCAGCTCAGTGTTATAGAGCAACAGGTCCACCTATACCCTCTATATCAGCTCAGTGTTATAGAGCAACAGGTCCACCTATACCCTCTATCAGCTCAGTGTTATAGAGCAACAGGTCCACCTATACCCTCTATCAGCTCAGTGTTATAGAGCAACAGGTCCACCTATACCCTCTATATCAGCTCAGTGTTATAGAGCGACAGGTCCACCTATACCCTCTATATCAGCTCAGTGTTATAGAGCGACAGGTCCACCTATACCCTCTATATCAGCTCAGTGTTATAGAGCGACAGGTCCACCTATACCCTCTATATCAGCTCAGTGTTATAGAGCGACAGGTCCACCTATACCCTCTATATCAGCTCAGTGTTATAGAGCGACAGGTCCACCTATACCCTCTATATCAGCTCAGTGTTATAGAGCGACAGGTCCACCTATACCCTCTATATCAGCTCAGTGTTATAGAGCAACAGGTCCACCTATACCCTCTATCAGCTCAGTGTTATAGAGCGACAGGTCCACCTATACCCTCTATATCAGCTCAGTGTTATAGAG
Organism: Micromesistius poutassou; assembly: GCF_964030765.1. Lineage (NCBI taxonomy): Eukaryota > Metazoa > Chordata > Actinopteri > Gadiformes > Gadidae > Micromesistius > Micromesistius poutassou. The sequence continues at coordinate 9,929 of NW_028178659.1, read as the reverse complement.
CGACAGGTCCACCTATACCCTCTATCAGCTCAGTGTTATAGAGCAACAGGTCCACCTATACCCTCTATATCAGCTCAGTGTTATAGAGCGACAGGTCCACCTATACCCTCTATATCAGCTCAGTGTTATAGAGCAACAGGTCCACCTATACCCTCTATATCAGCTCAGTGTTATAGAGCAACAGGTCCACCTATACCCTCTATATCAGCTCAGTGTTATAGAGCAACATGTCCACCTATACCCTCTATGCTTGTCCCGGTGTAACTCTGCTCCTCTCTCCTCTCTCCTCCTCCTCTCTCCTCTCTCCTCTCCTTCTCTCCTCCTCTCTCCTCCTCCTCTCTCCTCCTCCTCTCTCCTCTCTCCTCTCCTTCTCTCCTCTCTCCTCCTCCTCCTCTGTGCTCCTCTCTCCTCCTCCTCCTCCCTCCTCCTCCTCCTCTCTCCTCTCTCCTCCTCTCTCCTCCTCCCAGCGAGCGGCCAACATGATCCCGGCCCACGACAGCCCCCTGGCCGCTCTGGCCTTCGACGCCAGCGGCACCAAGCTGGCCACCGCCTCCGAGAAGGTAGAGTCCACAGCCCCAGACCCCTGTACCCTGAACCCCCCCAGACCCCTGTACCCTGAACCCCCCCAGACCCCCCAGACCCCTGTACCCTGAACCCCCCCAGACCCCTGTACCCTGAACCCCCCCAGACCCCCCAGACCCCTGTACCCTGAACCCCCCCAGACCCCTGTACCCTGAACCCCCCCAGACCCCCCAGACCCCTGTACCCTGAACCCCCCCAGACCCCCATACCCTGAAACCCCCCCAGACCCCTGTACCCTGAACCCCCCCCAGACCCCTGTACCCTGAACCCCCCCCAGACCCCTGTACCCTGAACCCCCCCAGACCCCCATACCCTGAAACCCCCCCAGACCCCTGTACCCTGAAACCCCCCAGACCCCTGTACCCTGAAACCCCCCAGACCCCCGTACCCCCCAGACCTCCGTACTCCGTACCCTACCTCCTCCATGTTGACCCTGGCTGACCTCTGACCTCTGACCTCCAGGGTACTGTGATCCGGGTCTACTCCATCCCCGAGGGACAGAAGCTCTTTGAGTTCCGGAGAGGAGTCAAACGGTACGAGACCCTGACCCCCGACCCCCCTGACCCCCTGACCCTGACCCCCTGACCCGCCGACCCCCCCTGGACCCCCCCCGACACCCTGAAGCTCATCGTGTGTGTGTGTGTGTGTGTGTAGGTGTGTGACCATCTGCTCGCTGGCCTTCTCCATGGAGGGTCTGTACCTGTCGGCCTCCAGCAACACGGAGACGGTCCACATCTTCAAACTGGAGACGCAGAAGGAGAAATACGTGTACGTGACCTTTGACCCTTCAGGCTCCGCAGGGACCAGGGGCGTGGCCACAGGGCCCAGGGGCGTGGCCACAGGGGCCCAGGGGCGTGGCCACAGGGGCCCAGGGGCGTGGCTACAGGGGACCAGGGGCGTGGCTACAGGGACCAGGGGCGTGGCCACAGGGGACCAGGGGCGTGGCTACAGGGACCAGGGGCGTGGCCACAGGGGCCCAGGGGCGTGGCTACAGGGCCCAGGGGCGTGGCTACAGGGCCCAGGGGCGTGGCCACAGGGCCCAGGGGCGTGGCCACAGGGCCCAGGGGCGTGGCCACAGATGTCTTGTGATAATAGTGTTGGTTAAGTGACAGCGTGGTGTAACCCCCCCCCCCCTCCAGGCCGGCGGAGGAGCCCACCACGTGGGGGGGCTACCTGGGGAAGGTGCTGCTGGCCTCCACCACCTACCTGCCCGCCCAGGTGACGGAGATGTTCACTCAGGGCCGCGCCTTCGCCACCGTCCGCCTGCCCTTCTCCGGACACAAGAACATCTGCGCCCTGGCCGTGTGAGTGCACGCACACACGCACGTACACACACACACACACACGCGTGTACACACACACACACACACACGCGCGTACACACACACACACACACACACACACACACACACACACACACACACACACACACACACACACACACACACACACACACACACACACAGACGAGCATGCACAGAGTCAGGGAGGGTCTAAACAAGTGTGTGTGTGTGTGTGTGTAGCATCCAGAAGATCCCGCGGCTGCTGGTGGCGGCGGCGGACGGCTTCCTGTACCTCTACAACCTGGACCCCCAGGAGGGGGGGGAGTGTACCCTGATGAAACAACACAGGTACACACACACACCTACACACACACACACACACACACCTCCTACACACACACACACACACCTCCTACACACACACACCTCCTACACACACACACACACACACCTACACACACCTCCTACACACACACACACACCTCCTACACACACACACACACCTAGACACACACACACACACACACACCACATACACACACACACACCTACAGACACACACACACCTACAGAGACACACACACACACACACACACCTACAGACAGAGCTGGGGTTTCCTGTGTCTACAGACGGGAGTCCGTTGTTGTTGTGGTGTTGTTGTTGTTGTTGTTCTAACGAGCCGCTCTGACCCTCTCGGTTTCAGACTAGACGGCAGCACGGAGCCGTCCAATGAGATCCTGGAGCAGGGGTCACATGACCGGCCTCTGGCGGGCCAGACCTACAGCGGGGCGGTCTCTAAAGGTAACCCCGCCCCCACACCACACGGGCCCCGCCCCCGCGGCCCGCCTCCTCCGCTGACCCTCCCCTCTGGTTCCCAAGGTTACTGTGAGGAGCAGGGCGCGGCCGGAGGGGCGGGGCTCGACGACGACCTCAGCGACCTGCGATTGGACGAGGAGAACGAGCAGCCGCCGCTCATCCTGGAGACGGACTGACGCTCCAATCAGAGGGCTCCAATCAGAGGGCTCCAATCAGAGGGCTCCTCTGGGGCCGCGGCGAACACGTGGACTCACTTGGGGGGGGCAGGGGGGGGGGGCATCTCAACACCATCTCCCCCCCCCCCCCCCCCCCCCGCCACATCCATGTTATTCCCCCCCCCCCACCTGAGCAGGTGACCCTGAGCTTTGCATGTACATGTGCCAACCGCCCCCCCATCCCCCCTCCCCCCCGCCCCCCCTCCCCCCCTCCCTCTCAGACGCGTCACATGTCCCCCACCCCGGGTGAGCGTCCAAGTGCCTCTCTGCCCTGTTGCCATGGTTCCACTGTTTTGAGGGAGGGGCTAAAATAAACTCTTATTGGTTTCTCCTGATTTTAATCCTAACGAGCGTTTTGTTTTTAGAGAAAAGGTTCCTCCCCGTTTTAACCCCTAGAAGAAAGAGTGTGTGTGTGTGTGTGTGTGTGTGTGTGTGTGTGTGTGTGTGTGTGTGTGTGTGTGTGTGTGTGTGTGTGTGTGTGTGTGTGTGTGTGTGTGTGTGTGTGTGTGTGTGTGTGTGTGTGTGTGTGTGTGTGGCATGTACATTAGCAAAACATCTAGAAGATTCATTGATACATTTCACTCGTTCATAACTGAGCCCCCCCCCCCCCCCGGGAGCTGCAGTCTCATTGGTCAATACTGACCCTGCCCATCGTTTTTCTTAATGAACGTAACCAACTGTTAACCAATCACGCGTCACGCATTAGCAAGAGAAGGAAACCTTATGGAGGGTGGGGGTGACGGAGGGTGGACGGGTGGGGGTGATGGAGGCGACGACTGGTTTCCAAGCGACAGCGAGGGGAGGGGAATCTGGCCAATGAGGGCGGAGAACAGGCCGATGAGCTGCAGCGGCGCAGCAGAGAGCTCCTCCCCCTCCAGATGCATTCTGGGACATGCGGTTTTCTTTTGCCTGTGCTTTGAGGGAACTGCACAGGGTGGTCACGGGGTCCAGAAGGTTCCAGTCAGGAGGAGGAGGAGCAGCAGACTGGAGAAGTGATGTTTTCTAATGATTTTGTACAAAACAATGTGAAATGTCATCAAAGTATAAAGGAAATAAAATCCAAAATCCATGTGGACTCTGCCTCTGAGTTGTTTGTGTTCTGCTGGTATTGGAGAGTTAGTCCTAACCCTACTAACCCTACCCATAGCCCTACTAACCCTAACCCTAACCCTACTAATCCTACCCATAGCCCTACTAACCCTAACACCAGCCCTACTAACCCTAGCCCTAACCAAAGCCCTACTAACCCTAACCCTAACCATAGCCCTACTAACCCTAACCCTAACCATAGCCCTACTAACCCTAGCCCTAACCATAGCCCTACTAACCCTAACCCTAACCATAGCCCTACTAACCCTAACCCTAACCATAGCCCTACTAACCCTAACCATAGCCCTACTAACCCTAACACCAGCCCTACTAACCCTAACCCTAGCCCTACTAACCCTAACCCTAGCCCTACTAACCCTAACCCTAACTCTAGCCCTACTAACCCTAACCCTAACCATAGTCCTACTAACCCTAACCCTAGCCCTACTAACCCTAACCCTAACCATAGTCCTACTAACCCTAACCCTAGCCCTACTAACCCTAACCCTAACCATAGTCCTACTAACCCTAACCCTAACCCTAGTCCTACTAACCCTAACCATAGCCCTACTAACCCTAGCCCAAACCCTACTAACTCTAATCCTAGCCCTACTAACCCTAATCCTAGCCCTACTAACCCTAACCATAGCCTTACTAACCCTAACCCTAACCATAGTCCTACTAACCCTAACCCTAGCCCTACTAACCCTAACCCTAACCATAGCCCTACTAACCCTAACCCTAACCCTAGTCCTACTAACCCTAACCATAGCCCTACTACTGAGATGAAGCCCGTCTGGATAGCGATCCGCTAACTACTTTGACAGACTGACCTTCTGACATTCTTCAAGTGAGAAGCTTTTCTCACAATGTGTCCTCCTTCTGCTCAATGGAGGTCTGGTTAGCATGCCTAGTCACTTCCCATAACACAAACCACGTGATCAATTTGGCCACATGTGATTGGCTGAACGATATGCAGGTGCAGTACCACCTTGGGGGCGCTGGTGAGTAGGACAATTATACACACAGAACTCCACTCTGCTCCCTTGTGGGCCGAGTGAACAAAGAGAGGGGGGGCCGTGTCAGGGCAGCCTCCTGAGATCAGTACAAATGAAAAACGGTGCGGGGCCCCACTACAGCTGAGTTGGTCACGTTGGTGTGCTGCCCATGACCCACAAACCCACATCTGTGAGGACACACACACACACACACACACACACACACACACACACACACACATGCACACAGACACACCCACAACCAAACATGCAGATGTAGATCTCATGGTTAAAATCGTCATGAATAAAACATTTTATCTTCTGCATTCCCACTTCCTTCAGCTTTTAATGATTCCACTTTATTTTCATTTTGTGAGATTAGTTTATCTTGGGAAGAGTGAATGAACTATCATTGCTCACTTTTATTCTTCACCCTAATGCTTTTCTTATCATCTTTCGAATCCATCTGAATTATTCAGTGTAAAATAACCTCAGGTAGCGTTCTGTATAATGGCCCATCCCCGAGTGCCGTGTGTGGGACATAGTGCCGCCCAGTGGTGAGGCTGCAGATTGCAATCAACTAAATACAAACTGCGCCTTTAAGCTTCTTTTAATTGGGCCTCTCTTGGGCTCAGTGTGCGTGAGCGTTGTGTGCGTGTGTGTGTGTGTGTGTGTGTGTGTGTGTGTGTGTGTGTGTGTGTGTGTGTGTGTGTGTGTGTGTGTGCCTTGCGGTATTATTAAATACTAAGTCTGTCTCCGTAATGGGAATTCTCTAAGTAGCTGTGAACACACTCACTGGCTCCCATGGGTTCATACTACACACACACACACTGTGTGTGTGTGTGTGTGTGTGTGTGTGTGTGTGTGTGTGTGTGTGTGATCACGTTCTTCTGGTGTTTTCTTGGCGTCTCCCCCTCCAGACGCTCGGCATGCTGGGAACACACAGGAAGTCGTCCACTTGTCTCCTTGTCTCCTCGTCTCCTCATCCCTGTGCAGTGATCTCACGGAGAAGGAGGCCACTTCAGGGAGCAGCTGTGAAGTTCACACGTCACGTGAACCAGTTCAAAGTTCAGTTCATACAGAAGAAAATGAATCAATTCACGTTCATAGTTCACCAGTTCAGTTCTGAACTAGTTCATGTTCAGTTCATTAACAGTTTTATTAGAAACCAAAGAAAAACTGTGGGAGTGAGTATTCTGTGCTTATCTTTTAAAGTTAATCGTCTACATTTCCTGCTGCCCATCACTACAATCTCAGATTGTTGTGGATATTATTTGTACACCTGTTTCATTCATCACAACTAAGGCAGTAACTCTATTTAATAAACATCTGGACCTAAGCATCAATTCAGAATGTCACAAAATCTGGACTAGATTAAGTTCAAGTTCTTTAGTTAAAAATATGTTACGTTCAGTTCAAAGTTCATAGAAAAATGAACTTGTTCAATGAACTAGTTCTTTTGAACCAGTGAGGGGAGCAGGACGGGGCAAAGCAAGGCGTCATCAGAATAACATCCATGTATTCCATGTATATTGATTTTTCTTGTGTGTGTGTGTGTGTGTGTGTGTGTGTGTGTGTGTGTGTGTGTGTGTGTGTGTGTTTGTCATTAATTACTGGAAGTGCAAAACTGGGCAAAAAATAATGTGGGAAACAGAAACTATTCGCGTGCACACCCACGCCCGCCGTGGGCGAGCACGTATATCCGTAAGAACGTGTGACGTCAGGGCGTTTTGAGCCAGCCCGAAAATGTTGGGCTGTGTTGTTGGGTTTCGAAGGAACGGAGGACTTTGCGATGAAATAACACATTTATACCCGTGAATAAGACGAGCGCGAACCGTCTGTTTCTATATAGCAGTTAGTTATCCTCCGACTGAGTTGGGAAACCGTGTCTTCGACCGACGCTACCGGGGAGTTCGTCTCGTTTCCCGGAGTGATGTCCAACCCCGGGACCCGGAGGACCGGGTCCAGCATCAAGATCCGTCTGACAGGTAAGAGCCCCCCCCCCCCCCCGCAGCTCGGCCTGGAGCCCGGCTCATCGCTCACTGTTATCCCCCGGCTTCCCCCACACGGACCCCGGGGCGGCGGTCTGGCGGTCGGGGTGTGGGGGTCCTCTGGTGCCGAACATCCGGTGGCTGAACACCAACACTAGCGCCGCTAGCCGCTAGCCGCTAGCTGCTAGCGGCTAGCCGCGGCGCTAGCGCCCGACCGGGGCTCCTGGAGGACGAGCCGGGGGTCCTGGAGGACGAGCCGGGGGTCCTGGAGGACGAGCCGGGGGTCCTGGAGGACCAGCCGGGGGTCCTGGAGGACCAGCCGGGCGGCCGGTGCTGCTGCCAGCCTGTCGGCGGGCTAACGAGCTGTTAGCGCCCGGATCGGAGGATCGGTTCCCGGTCCCCGCTCCTCCCGGTCCCCGCTCCTCCCGGTCCCCGCTCCTCCCGGTCCCCGCTCCGTTCTCGTTCTGACCGCTCGAGTGAAGCCTGTTCTTCGGGTCCACTCAGCTGTTGAACAGGGGTCTTTCTGGGGGTTGGGATCTGGATCTGACAGAGAGGACCGTGTGTGTGTGTGTGTGTGTGTGTGTGTGTGTGTGTGTGTGTGTGTGTGTGTGTGTGTGTGTGTGTGTGTGTGTGTGTGTGTGTGTGTGTGTGTGTGTGTGTGTGTGTGTGTGTGCTCAGACGGATGGACGATGTGATGCAAAGAGGGCAGATAGGGGTACACAGACACCCGGACACAGCTGGGGGTACAGACACCCGGACACAGACACCCGGACACAGACACCCGGACACAGCTGGGGGTACAGACACCCGGACACAGACACCCGGACACAGACACCCGGACACAGACACCCGGACACAGCTGGGGGTACAGACACCCGGACACAGACACCCGGACACAGACACCCGGACACAGCTGGGGGTACAGACACCCGGACACAGCTGGGGGTACAGACACCCGGACACAGACACCCGGACACAGACACCCGGACACAGCTGGGGGTACAGACACCCGGACACAGACACCCGGACACAGACACCCGGACACAGCTGGGGGTACAGACACCCGGACACAGACACCCGGACACAGCTGGAACAATGGTTTCCACTGTAGCCTCTGTTGTGACCCCACTGGCCCTCAGGAGCCGCCATTCAGATGTAAATGTCCCCCGAGCGCCGCTGGCCAGACGCCTCGGGGCCCTCGGGGCCCTCGCTCCACAGCGGCCCCAGAGTGGACCGCCACAGCGGAGTGGACCGCTGCACGCCCTCCTGGTCCGACCAGCGGACCAGAGTGTGTTGGTGTGACCAGAGTGTGTTAGTGTGACCAGAGTGTGTTAGTGTGACCAGAGTGTGTTAGTGTGTGTTAGTGTGACCAGAGTGTGTTAGTGTGACCAGAGTGTGTTAGTGTGACCAGAGTGTGTTAGTGTGACCAGAGTGTGTTAGTGTGACCAGAGTGTGTTAGTGTGACCAGAGTGTGTTAGTGTGACCAGAGTGTGTTAGTGTGACCAGAGTGTGTTGGTGTGACCAGAGTGTGTTAGTGTGTGTTAGTGTGACCAGAGTGTGTTAGTGTGACCAGAGTGTGTTAGTGTGACCAGAGTGTGTTAGTGTGACCAGAGTGTGTTAGTGTGACCAGAGTGTGTTAGTGTGACCAGAGTGTGTTAGTGTGACCAGAGTGTGTTAGTGTGACCAGAGTGTGTTAGTGTGACCAGAGTGTGTTAGTGTGACCAGAGTGTGTTAGTGTGACCAGAGTGTGTTAGTGTGACCAGAGTGTGTTAGTGTGACCAGAGTGTGTTAGTGTGACCAGAGTGTGTTAGTGTGACCAGAGTGTGTTAGTGTGACCAGAGTGTGTTAGTGTGACCAGAGTGTGTTAGTGTGACCAGAGTGTGTTAGTGTGACCAGAGTGTGTTAGTGTGACCAGAGTGTGTTAGTGTGACCAGAGTGTGTTAGTGTGACCAGAGTGTGTTAGTGTGACCAGAGTGTGTTAGTGTGACCAGAGTGTGTTAGTGTGACCAGAGTGTGTTAGTGTGACCAGAGTGTGTTAGTGTGACCAGAGTGTGTTAGTGTGACCAGAGTGTGTTAGTGTGACCAGAGTGTGTTAGTGTGACCAGAGTGTGTTAGTGTGACCAGAGTGTGTTAGTGTGACCAGAGTGTGTTAGTGTGACCAGAGTGTGTTAGTGTGACCAGAGTGTGTTGGTGTGACCAGAGTGTGTTAGTGTGACCAGAGTGTGTTAGTGTGACCAGAGTGTGTTAGTGTGACCAGAGTGTGTTAGTGTGACCAGAGTGTGTTAGTGTGACCAGAGTGTGTTAGTGTGACCAGAGTGTGTTAGTGTGACCAGAGTGTGTTAGTGTGACCAGAGTGTGTTAGTGTGACCAGAGTGTGTTAGTGTGACCAGAGTGTGTTAGTGTGACCAGAGTGTGTTAGTGTGACCAGAGTGTGTTAGTGTGACCAGAGTGTGTTAGTGTGACCAGAGTGTGTTAGTGTGACCAGAGTGTGTTAGTGTGTTAGTGTGACCACAGTGTGTTAGTGTGACCAGAGTGTGTTAGTGTGAGGACAGTGTGTTAGTGTGACCAGAGTGTGTTAGTGTGACCAGAGTGTGTTAGTGTGACCAGAGTGTGTTAGTGTGACCAGAGTGTGTTAGTGTGACCAGAGTGTGTTAGTGTGACCAGAGTGTGTTAGTGTGACCAGAGTGTGTTAGTGTGACCAGAGTGTGTTAGTGTGACCAGAGTGTGTTAGTGTGACCAGAGTGTGTTAGTGTGACCACAGTGTGTTAGTGTGACCAGAGTGTGATAGTGTGACCAGAGTGTGTTAGTGTGACCAGAGTGTGTTAGTGTGACCAGAGTGTGTTAGTGTGACCAGAGTGTGTTAGTGTGACCACAGTGTGTTAGTGTGACCAGAGTGTGTTAGTGTGACCAGAGTGTGTTAGTGTGACCAGAGTGTGTTAGTGTGAGGACAGTGT
>NW_028178660.1:0-6304 GCF_964030765.1 Micromesistius poutassou | reverse complement strand
AGTTAGTAGAACATAACATACCATAACATCATTGTTTTCATGTGTTGGCTACGGTTGTGTGTGTGAGTGTGAGCCTGTGCAGTGTGAGTGACAGGCAGGTGTTATAGGAGGACGTTTGAGCTTGTCTTCCCACCAGCGACAGGAGAAGTGTTAGTTTACCAGTTCTGGCTGAATTTGTGTTTGTTGTTTGCCAAGGGATACCGACAATGGGAAAATTATGCTGTCGTTTCAGTTCCTCTTCTGAATCTGAGATTGATGGTCAGCCAGATCACGTTTGTTGTGGTTTCCAGAGCCGTTCCATGTAATGGGCATACACGGACCCAGGCCCCCTGCAACATGATTGTTGGAAATACATTTGAAGTGAAAGAAAATAAAATGTCCTGTTTACCCAGGATTGAGCTTGTCTGGGATCAGGCTTTAGATTTTAATCTAAATCTGAAGTCTGTAAGTGAGACTATTGAGAGAGAACGGGGAAATGAGCCCTTTGGAACTAAGATTTGAAAAGGTAATTTTCCAATGTAGCATTTTTAATTAGAGTCTTCACCACAAAACAAGTACAGGTAAACTTAAAGTAAACAATAATTAATGTATTCATATTTTTGCACCAGAATTGTAATCAAAATTGTTGCAGCATTTCACTTTCAATCTAGATTGCATAAACAATTACAATCAATCTCATGTCCATGTTTAATTCCAAAATATTAAATTTAGCCATTGAGCCATTATGTCATTGTTGTCTCCTGTACCTTTAACAAAGCAACTCCCCCTTCTATATATACAGCTATATTATATTCTATATATCTTCTATCTATTTTTTATTTTATTTTTTATTTCGCACTTCATAAAAGACATGAATATAGAGAAGAGACAAAAAAAAAGATCAGTGCAGGAAGAGACAGAAAGCCCAAATTGGCTTATATGCCTCCTAAAACAGTAAAATAAACCATTAAATTAAATTTAAACAAACAACAGACAAACAAATAACAAAACAAACAACAACAGCAACTACAAAACATATCAAAAAATAATAATAATAAAATAATAATAATAAAAATATATATATAAGTTGACTTTTTTTCAAGGAATGAACGCACTAAGACAAACTACTTTGACAAAAATCCTCAAGAGAACTAGCTATAGACCAGCGATTAAAAGAGCCTTTAGGCATCTTTTTAAATGTTTAATAGTAAAACAATTCAAAGCCAGATGTGAAAAATGATTCCATATTTTAGCACCCCTATAACGTATGGAATATTGAGCTTGACTAGTTCTAAATTGGGGAGGGTGAAAATCAGCAGCTTGCCTCGTTGCATAAGAATGAACCTGTGAATTTGTTTTAAAATAGCACATAAAGTGCTCAGGAATATTTCCTTTAAATGTATATATTTCATAAACAAAAGCACAGGTCTGAAGTATATTAATATCATGAACAGTAAGGATTCCAAGTTCTTTAAATAAAGGAATGGATGCAGCATACGATTTAGAACAGGTTACAATTTTAACAAAACATTTCTGAAAGACCAGTATTTTGTGAAGGGTAATAGGAAATGTACTTGCCCACACTATGTTACAGTAGGAGAGATATGGGTAAATTAGACTATAATAAAGAGTGAGGAGGCAATTTCTGGAGACGAGATGACTAATCCTCCTTATTATCCCAATTGATTTATTTACTTTTTTGCTAACCCAATCTATTTGATCCTTCCATTTTAAGTTTTCATTAACAATAATTCCCAAAAATCTAGTGGATGTAACTTGAGGTATCTCTGTAGACTCAATTGTGATTTTACAAGTCTTTAGGGTATATCTTTTTACCTCCAAAAATAATAAAATTAGATTTTTTAAGATTTAAAGACCAAACCAAGTGGCATATGCAGAGAAGCCAGCATTTGCCTCTTTCATCAGAATATCGAAATTTGAATGTGAAGTAATCAAGGTAGTGTCATCTGCAAACATAATAGGAGAAAAAACATTACAAGCATTTGCCAAATCATTAATATAGATTAAAAATAATAAAGGTCCAAGAATAGAACCCTGTGGAACCTCACAGGGTAGTCCAGCCATGTTAGAATTGCAAAATTGCTGAACACAAACAAACTGCTTTCGATCAGATAAATAATTACTTAACCACTTATATGTAAGATCATGAAAGCCATATTTATGTAATTTTCCCAATAAAATAGAATGATTAACAGTATCAAATGCTTTTGACAAGTCTATAAAAAATACTACAAATAAATTCATTATTAGTTTGAGCCAAAGTAACCTTTTCTATCAAGTGGAGAAGTGCCATATAAGTTGAATGATTTTTACGAAAACCATATTGATGTTTATACAGAATTGCATTAGAATCTAAATGTAGGATAATCCTTCTGTAAATCAATTTTTCCACTATTTTTGAGAAACAAGGCAAAATTGATATTGGTCTATAGTTATTAAAGCAACATGGATCATCTGTTTTATACAAAGGAATAACCTTGGCAATCTTTAAGTCCTGGGGCACAGTGCCTGTTTTCAGGGACAAAGAGAAAATGTGGACAAGTGGTTGCAATATTATTTGTTTCACCTCCTTGACAAGAAAAGTTGGAATGTTATCATGACCAGCAGATGAGGTTTTTAGTTTATCAATTATTTCACTTATTTCCTCAAAGTCAGGAGGCTTAAAAGATGAAATCTTTGGATATATCTTTGGAATAAAGTCCATATCCTTGCACCCTGCTTTCCCCACATGTTCCCTCTGCTCTTTCTTGTTCTTTTCATCAAGTAGACTAGTATAAGGGCTTCTTGTTGTAGAAGCTGTTACATTCCCTTGCAATAATGCCCGTTCAATTTTATTCTCCCTTGGTTCATGTGCACTTCTTCGGCTCTGCTTTTGTGCTTCCTTTCCCGTCCCCAGTCCCTTCACTTCTCCTCTCCTCTCCTCATCTCCTGTTTCATCGTCTCCCCTCCTCTCAGTTGGTTTTCCTGGTTTCAAAAGTCTTATTGGTGTCAGACGTTCATGCTTTATTGTTGGTGTAAGCCCAACACAAATCCCAGGGTCTTTCCTACTATTCTGACCCAGTGCCCCTGCATCACACGTCAGCTGCTGGAGTACAGTTCACCCCTCTATGCCTGGGGCCAGGAGGAAGGATAGACAAAGATCTCACACACACACACACACACACACACACACACACACACACACACACACACACACACACACACACACACACACACACACACACACACACACACAGATAGACATAGACACACAGAGATAGACACACACACACACACACACACACTGACTTTCGGATGGGATCTAATGTCGCTTTTCCACCGACAGTACTAGCTCAACTCGACTCGGTTTGGTTCCAGGCACGTCGCGTTTCCATCTAAAAAAGTACCTCTTCAATGTGGGCGGGTCGTAGAAAAGAACCTCTCCAAAGTGGGCGGGTCGTCATTAGGTTTTAATCACGGGAGACGTGATTCCCGGGAAATCTGAATCTGATCAAGACTATTTCCTGATTCCCGGGAAAGGTTATGATGGGAAATAAAATAAAATAAAAAGCGCAATGACTGCGCGTCTATTGTTGTCATACGGTAACGTTGATGGAGGCGAAACTCGAGCCCTGGGAAAGGAACAACACTAAAAAGAAACAGCGAAACGCTGATCCTCCGGAGCCGGTCCGTGGACACCAGCCACGCCGGACACACACAACCACGCCAGACACACACAACCACACACAGCCTAGCCCCGGGAAAGGAGCGACACACACGGCGAAACGCTGATCAGTGTCCCCCTCGGGAGCGGGTTCGTGGACTCCAACCACACCGGACACAACTTAACTTTGAGTGATTATTCCCATTTACAGCCGCTGGCCAATCAGTTGCCAGCAGCCTGTTTACGTCACACAAAAGTACCTACTCCGCTCGCTTGGAACCTCGACGGAGGTAGTACTAAAAAAAGTACCCGATACTAGGTACCGGGTACTTTTTTTGCCAATGGAAACGCAAAAAAAGGCGAGTCGAGTCAAGCTGGTACTGTCAGTGGAAAAGCGGCATAAGTAACCCTCACTCCCATTGTCCCAGTCCTTGTTAAATGCATGTTCCAGCCTGTTTTATAATTGGCTTTGATGGCATGATGGTAAATAGTGTTAGATTCCCCATCCCAAATCAAAGGCACATTTGCGCATGCAGTTGTCGACCTCAAAGCTATGATGGTGGGATAATCAAGGGTGATTCTGGATGGATGGAAGCAACAGATGAGCTCTGTGACTTGGACAGGAGCCTACCTGGCATTCAGAAGTCCTTTCAGAAACCCCAGGCTTGTCCTTGAAAGACTTGTCCTTGTGCCTTTAGAGTGAGACTATGTAGCCTATCAATGATACTGTGGGTTGAAGGATGCAGCAACCCACAGCTTAAAGTGTTTGCACCAATGGAAGACGCAGCACACAACTGATCTGTATAAAGAGGAATTTGATTGGTAAATCATGTAACTTTTCTTTTGTTTTCAAACACATCATTTTTGACGTGGGTAGTGAGGCTACTTAGCAAGCATTAAACGTGCTGTATGTATCATTGAAGAGCTATTATTCAAGTGTATTTTGTCTGAAACTGCACAGCCGTCTGCTATTGTTGGGTGAAACAAGCTCTGAGAATATCGGTTTTGAGATGACTGTGTATGAGCTGTCAACTCCAAACGTGTACAAGACCATTTTGACTTTAGACCGCTCCCGGCTAATCTCTGACCAATCAGGGCATCTCTTCCCTGTTTGGCGTTTGGGTTGGGGCGTGAAATGTAACTGTTCCCACCGGAAGAAGAAAGAAGAAACGTAAGGAGGGAGGGAACAGAGAGCGAGGGGACGTTTCTTTGTTTAGTTTCAGAATGTTCTGTTCATGCTGTTTGCAACTCTGCAAGTCTTCCCTACAGCAGCTTTAAGGCATAACACGAAGCACCACCGCATAAGTGAATACTGTAGAAGTACAGCCTTGATGTCAGTGTTTCCAGGTACCAATCAATGGGCATATTATGTTGAAACACATCCCTCCTTGTTGTAGTCTTGACAATACGGGGGGGGGGTATTAATAAGTGACAGCCTGTGACAGCAGAGTCTTTGTTGTCACTCTGCTGCCTAAAGCCCCCATTTACTCGCACGCATGCACTCACGCACACACACACACACACACAAACAAAACACAGACATGCGCCCATCGCAATCTCTCCCTCCTCTATTCCCGACTAGTTAAAACCAGTTTCTTAACAGATGTGCACTGTACCCTTCTTCCCCCAACGGTCCCAGTATTAAATACCAGTCTCTCGCTCTTGCTCTCTCTCTCGTTCTCACTCTCTCTTGCAACAATAATTTTTTTTCTTTCTTTCTTTCTTTCTCTGTCAGTTTTTGTATATTTTTTGTTATATTTTTTGTTATATTCTCTTTCCTTAATACTGACCTGACTACATTGTAATCCATTTATACTGAGAGGGGAGTCCAGTTCAACAAGTGAGCTTGTGTGTGCAGCTAGCACATTTGTACCAATGCTTGGGTTAAGGTGGTGTCCAGATGGCTGTGTCTCTTTGCGTGTGCAGGTAAAAGGTCCATCTGTCAACCCTGAGTCTGATTATCTTACTGTCAGTAGAGGACACACACGTACATACATGCACACTATACAGGGAGTTGTTCTCCATCCTTTATCTTGGTTCTCCTTACATAGATGTGTGTGTGTATGTGTGTGTGTGTTTATATGACCCCTGGTGTGTTAATCCGTCCAATGAGGTATAGGTCAGTTTCACTGCAGAAACCTGGGTGGGTGTGTGTGTGTGTGTGTGTGTAGGGGGGGGGGGTTTGCTAGGGCAATACCAGACGGTAGGACCTCACTGTAGTAAAGCCAGACGAACAGACAGATTTGTTAGAATCACAGGCTTACATTTGGGTAGATTCAAAGATTGCTGCCAGACAGGCAGGCATGGAGCTATAGCCGTTTTATCCAGATGTTAATCTCCTCACGTTTCCACCCTTCCACACCTTCCACCCGAGCCCTCCTCCCTTCGCGCCTTCAGCCCCTGGGACAGCAGGGTCCTGCCGTGGCTGTGTTGGGGAAAGGTGGAAGCTGGTGTGAGCCTCTGTCACCACCTCACTCAGGTGGGAGCAGGAGATGGGGGTTGGTGGTGAGGTTGTGGGGGGTCTGGAGATGTCAGCATGCAAATGAAAAATGGCAGGGAGTCAGCCGTTAGTGTCCACCTCTCTGTTCCCTCCATCTCTTCATCTTTCTGTAATGCCCTCCTTCCTTTTGTTCTTCCCCTTCATCTGCCCTTCTCAGTGTC
>NW_028178661.1:0-11478 GCF_964030765.1 Micromesistius poutassou | reverse complement strand
GGGGGGAGGGGGGGGGACGCCCGTTCTCCGTGGCAGCCGGTGTGACCTCAAGGCGGCAGAGTGGACAATGGAGGATGTTCTATTTAAACACCCCTTCGTCAGCCGCGTGCATTGTAAAAACGCCACAGTGATACCACCACTACTGCTGCTGTAGTGAACGGCCACTGGTCCCGCCGCTTCTGTGTATTAAAACAAAAATGAATTAATTCATATGAATGTAGATTTAAAAAAAATAATAATAAAAAGCTGTTAGACGCTAAAGCTCGATAGTATTGATTCATGGGTGAAGCCGTTTTGATATTTCTTCAGGGGGGTGGGGGGGGGGGGGTGTCATATAAATTGTCATACAAGTCATTAATGCATTTTCCCAAATCGCTCATTCAATATCAGGGACACTTTTGGTTTTAGGGGTCGAGAGACTGTTGCGTACAAATGTAAATCATCAACATTGTCCTTGGAAAGAATATTGTAGTTGTTGTTGTGGTGTAGCCTTTCGGCCCCCCAGGAGGGTTTTGACAGTGTTGAATACCTTCCCTCCAGCCCTACCTACCCCCCCCCCCCCCCCCCATTACACCTGCATCCTAATATCAATATGTAGATGGTCTGATGCGGCCCCGATAAACACCACAATGTTTTAATAGGAAAACAGAACGTAGAGGTGCGCACAGACACTTGGATCCCAGACAAAGGATCATTTGATATGATGAGTCCTTTAATAATGAATTGTTTTGATGATTGATGCCAGAAAATATCATGTTGATGCATTGAAAACAAAAAGGAGGAACCAAAGTATAAACAGATAGGAGTATAATGGTCAAAGGTAAAAACAAAGTGACCAGTCAGCCCTCTCTCTCTAGAACCCCTTCCCAAAACCTTCCCCAGCCAGCACCATCCTGCATCATACAGGATGAACAGTTTGAAAGTTCACAAATTATTGTGACAGCGCTCTCTCTCGCTCTATCTATGTTACTCTCTCTCTCTCTCTCTCTCTCTCTCTCTCTCTCTCTCTCTCTCTCTCTCTCTCTCTCTCCAAGTGCCATTCAGATTAAAGGAATCTAATGCTGGCGTAAGCTTGTGCAAGGCAATAAGGAACTATTGCTTTCCTGTCACATGTAATTTATAGCTTTCTATTTGCATCTGTTTGCCCGTGTGACTAATCCCCAACTTTTTCCTCCCCTAGCGCCGATCGATACACCCTCATCCGCACATTGGCACCTGGGGGTGGGGATGGGTGGGGGTAGTTGTGTGTGTGTGTGTGTGTGTCGGGGAGGGGGTGCTGTCAGTTTACAGAGATGTGTGATCTGGGGAGCCATGATGCAGGGATAGTGGTCTGTGATGCTCCCCTGCCCTCCCCCCCTTCCTCCCACCCACCTCCTCTGCCTATCTAAAGCGAGGGAGAGGAGAAGGTAGAAAGTGGGAGAGAAGGAAGGTGTGTGAGAGTCTCAGGGAGGGAGAGGAGGAGGAAAGGGAGCGAAAGAGGGGAAGGGAGAGAGGGATAGAAGGGGTAGGAAGATAGAGGGAGAGAAGGAAATGGAGAGATGGGGTAGACGACAAGAGAGATTGAAAAGGGAGAGAGAGGGAGAGAAGGGGAGCGAGAGGAAGGGAAGAAGGAGAATGGAGAGTGAGAGAGAGGGGGAGAAGGGGAGAGAGTAAGTTAAGGAGGGGAATGAAGAGAGAGAGGGAGCTGATTAGTAGGGTCCAGGTAGAGGCACTGAAGCTAATCATTGAGGTGAATTGATGTGATTTCATGCTTTGTTTGCAAGATCACCCGGACCAAAAGTGCAATGGAGACTTTTCTCTATATTTCTCCTTGAACATATATAAAAATAAACAACACTCTGACCATTGAGTAGAATGTGAAATAATTATCTCTGGAGGAAATGTACTTAAATCTATGATAAATGTCGGACAGAACATTTTACATATCTTTAAGGAATGGCAAGGAATTGCAACCATGGAACCAGGAATTGCAAGGAATTGCAACACGTTTTGTATGGTTGTCATAAAACTAAAAACACGTTTGCCACTTGTCCTTGCCCTGCAGGATCATCAGAACAAAAGTCCAGCAGCCCTTCCATCCGTCTCCTGATGGAACATCGCTCTCAACGCCGGGCCACACCATTGGTAAAGCGCCTCACTCCATTTAACGGCCATTCTAACAGCAACCTGCACAAAGCAAGCCGTTGCTCTTCAATGCAAAGCAATGTTGCCTGCAACGTAGCCCACAATGTAGCCTACAATGTACCCTGCAACGTAGCCCACAATGTAGCCTGCAACGTAGCCTGTATCATAGCCTACAATGTAGCCTGTAAAGTAGCCTGCGATGTAGCCTGCAATGTAGCCTACAATGTAGCCTACAATGTAGCCTACAACGTAGCCTGCAACATGGCCTACAATGTAGCCTGCACGTAGCCTGCAAAGTAGCCTGCGATGTTGCCTGCAACGTAGCCTGCAACTTTGCCTGGGACGTAGCCTGCAAACGAGCCTGCAACGTAGCCTGCAACGTAGCCTGCAACATAGCTTGCAACGTAGCCTGCAACGTAGCTTGCAACGTAGCTTCCAACGTAGCCTGCAACATAGCCTGCAACATAGCCTGCGATGTAGCCGCATACGCCACACATTATGCTATAAGCTGAAGCCCTAATGATAGCTTCATGTGTGTTTCCTCTGCCTCAGTACCAAGCACAGTGTCTCCACCAGTAACTACCGCCTCCAATGACCCGGTCGGCTCGTACTCCATCAACGGCATTCTGGGAATTCCACGATCAAACGGCGAGAAGAGGAAAAGAGACGAAGGTGAGAGAGAATTCTGTAAGGAAAATTTTTCTTTTTTGACTTCATTTCACCTTAATCCTACAAGGAAACAAGCACAATGCAATACATGTTGTGAAGAGGCTAGCATCATTAGGTGACAGCGGTTCTGCTAAAGGAGGCCTGTGCCTTTAAATACAACACGGCCAGCTCTTACCAACACGCATCTACAACAAGCAAAAGCATTATATAAAAATGTGCAAAGTTGCAAGTGTGTCAATCTGACAAGGGTGCCTGTTTGATTTGAAGACACAGCCTCCACTGTTGTCTCCTGCGATTAATCTTTATGGGCGTGATTAAGAGGCCTCAGATAATTACATGTCAAGATGATGTAGCCAGCCACCTAGGTCAGTGCAGCAGAGGCAACCATCTCCCCGGGAAAGAGCTTTTCAACAAAACTGTCTCCACTTGCTGCTGCTAGTGCCGCTAATGCTGCTGCTGCTGTCGGAGTCGTAGGTTAGTGGCGAGAGTAGTGCCTGAAGCGATATAGATTATTGGCTCTGTAAGCAATGGGCTTGCTTAATGTCACCACATAAGCAGCCTGATGAGAATAGCTAAGCAGATGCAGCCGCTACCCGGAGAATTAAAGACGCATTCCGCCGTACGGATGGGGTGTTGATGTGGCTCCCAAAAGGTGGGGAGGGGGGGGGGGGGGGGGTGGTGTATGTATACTGTATATCAAACAAGGGAAGGGCGGGAGGAGACAGTAGATTTATTTCTGCAGTGTTTCGGACCGGGGAAGCTAATCAGAGCACGCAGCGGTTTACATAGCGTTTTTCTTTGTTCTGGCATTTGAGCGAGGCGCAGGGGTTTTTCGCGGGATATTGAGTGGAATCGATGTTTTATGTGTTGCGGGGGGGGGGGGGGAGACGGGGGCTGGGGGGGGTGAGGGGGGTGAGGGGGGAGAGGAGGCGGGAAGGGAAGGAGCGCGGGATGACTAATGACCTGTCAGAGGTAGATTTCCTGGCAAAGATATAAAAAAACCAGCATGACGTGGACATGGCAAATGACATAATCAAGTCCCTCCTTCCTCTCCTTCCCTCTTCGATCCCCCAACCCCCACGCCACCACCACCTCCTCCTCCGCCTCCTCCGCCTCCTCCTCCTCCTCCTCCTCCTCCCCCTCCTATAAGAGATGCCATTGTGAGGGCAACGGGCTGCAAACGTCTGGTGTCTCTGAGAGTTCATTTACAGTCTTTGCAGAGGACGTGGAGTATTAGCCTGCGTGTAATGTCTAGTCACCCAGTGATAGAATGCACACATTTCTATGCAGATTGCTACTGAAGGGCAAAGAGGTATTAAAGGGCAGGCGGGGAGGAGTGAGGTGTGTGTGTGTATGTGTGTGTGTGTGTGTGTGTGCCATGTGTGCATGTGTGTGTGTGTGTGTGTGTGTGTGTGTGAGGATGACAGCCCTCATGTTTCTACGGCTGTTCAGACTCAAGTCATCCCCCTGATGTGCTGCCATTTCTGTGATTTAGGACCTCGGCCAGCGTTGCGATGGAAGGAAGAAAGAGTGTGTGTGGTTGTGTGTGGTTGTGTGTGTGTGTGGTTGTATGTGTGTGTGTGTGTGTGTGTGTGTGTGTGTGCGTGTGTGTGCGTGTGTGTGTGCGTGTGTGTGTGTGTGTGTGTGTGTGTTTGTGTGGCTGTGTGTGTGTGTGTGTGTGTGTGTGTGTGTGGGTGGGGCTGTTTGTGTTTATGTGTGTGCGCATGTGTGTGCTAACATACATGTGAGTGTCTTCATGCAGAAAAGTGTGCATACATGTCTGTTTGTTGCATTGTGTGTGTGTCTGTGTGCGTGTGTGCATGTGCGCGTGTGTGTGTGTGTGTGTGTGTGTGTGTGTGTGTGTGTGTGTCGAGGGCGTGTGCCTCAACATACATGCATGCACACATTATTTTGTGTCCATGTGTGCATTGTGTGCATTGTGTGTGTATGCGTTGTGGCGGTGTGTGTATGCGTCGCGGCGGTGTGTGTATGCGTTGCGGCGGTGTGTGTGTATGCGTCGCGGCGGTGTGTGTATGCGTCGCGGCATTGTGTGTGTATGCGTCATGGCGGTGTGTGTGTATGCGTCATGGCGGTGTGTGTATGCGTCATGGCGGTGTAGGAGGGGAGGGACGGGGTTAGGGGAGGCGCTGTGTGGTTCTTATATACTCTCACTGCCTCTGTAGCCAGTCGGAGCCCACCTAGAAACACAGTGTCAGGGACACTTTATCTCTCCCAAACATAAACCCCATGCCTCCACACACACACACACACACACACTCCTACGCACCAATCCACACACACACACAAACACACACACACACACACACACACTCCCACACAGCCATTCACACACACACACACACGCACACACACACACACCCCCACACACACACACACACACACCAATACTCACACACACACACACACACACACACACACACACACACACGCACACACACACACGCACACGCATGCACACGCATGCACACGCATGCACACACATACTCATGTATCATCAAAACAGTGCTTCAAAAACAATGTCTTGCCCGGGGCCACAGTTTGTAAGAATAGTATATTACATACTACGGTGCCTCCAGATAGCATTGTCGTCTTGCTGTCTACTGTTTGAAAGCGCACCTAACCCATCCCAAGACAGAATGTCTCTCTGTCCGCACTGAATGATGTGCGTGGATGTCTCAGAATATCCCCTCTGCACATACGTGCGCGCCCTCCCACCTCACACCACTCTTCTATTTTATAAATCCAGATCACCCGTTACGATCGCTTGGCCCTATCGGTCTATCATCAAGTTCTTAGCGAGGATCGTTATTTACATCTGTCCATTGCACGCCTCATCCATTTGAATACGCAGACCCCTCTGAGGTTTGCTCTACGCAGACTGCGGCACGTTCTCCAATCATAACACTGTATTGTTTTCTGCTTGGCCCGGTAGACTGTGTAAGGCATCGCATTGTAAGGCAGTGTATATTCCAGTTAATGCTTGGATTCAATTTCTTTCTCCCCACCGCACACACTCCCCACCGCACGCACACGCACACGCACACACACATACATACACACATAAGCGCAAAACACACACAAATGCACAGTAGCGATTGAATGCCTGAGCCCTATTTAACTTGGTAAGCCCCATGATGATTATGGCACAGGCAGTCATTATCAGCGGCTGGAAACAGGAGCAGAATGGAGCAAAAATGGGAAAATAGAGTGGAGAGGAGGGTTGGAGGAGAGTGTGGGTGAGGGCGTCGGTGGTATGGGGGGGGGGGGGGGGGGGGGGGGGGAGGGTATGGGGCTGTGCGGAAGCACATAACAGGCCCTGGAGTATTTGTTTTAGGGCAGTGCCGTGGCATGC
Organism: Micromesistius poutassou; assembly: GCF_964030765.1. Lineage (NCBI taxonomy): Eukaryota > Metazoa > Chordata > Actinopteri > Gadiformes > Gadidae > Micromesistius > Micromesistius poutassou. Next base: position 5,312 of record NW_028178661.1, on the reverse strand, counting down.
AGCCCAGTGTGGGGGGAGAGGGAAGGTGACAGCCATCCCCAAGTTTCCCAAGTCTGCGTTGCCCTTAAAGGAAAAAGTCCCCGCATTAGAGGAGGGGATGTCCAGATAATGCGGGCGGGACACTCGGCTGTGTACACCCAGGTCTCCTCCAGAGCCGCTGCCGGGACACAGGTGTCATAGGAGCAATTAATCTGCTATTCTCACGTGTTGTCACAAATTAAAAGTAGCATGTTACACTTGGCACTTGGCAGCGACCGTTGCTGATGGAGGAGTCGGTGGGGTGGTGGGACCCCTGTAGATTGTGCGAGTGTGTGTGTGTGTGTGTGTGTGTCTCTCTCGCTCTCTCTCTCTCTCTCTCTCTCTCTTTCTCCCTCTCTCTCTCGCTTCTGTGACCATGGCTGTCCTGTGAAGTGACATATGTATGAGAATTTGCAATTCTGCGGGGAAAAGCTATTACCTCACAGATGAACGTCCAAGTACACCCCCCCCCCCTTCCCCCATACAGCCATCCACACCCACTCACACTCACACACACACACACACACACACACACACACTCTCCACCCCACTCCACTCCACTCCACTCCACTCCACTCCACTCCACCGCACCATCACCACCACCCAGCCCGGCTCTGACCTGACCATCCATCCTGCTGTCGGCCGGCCCACCACCCACCACCAGTCCCCTGCTCACTGGGGTCTGGGCCTAGGCCCCTCGTCCTTGTTATTAGTGGTCCTTGTTATTAGGTTATATTAGTGTGCTCCGCCTTTCAAAGTCGTATCACGCATCATTTTGGTGTGAACCAACCACCCCTTCCCCCCCCCCCCCACCCCCCTCAAAACACTTCAAAGTAGTGGGTGGCTGGATCGATTTTTGGGATTCGAAAAAGAGTTGCAAAAGTATCCAGTCGGCCTTTTGCTTCTTTTTGATTCATGAGCGGGAGGGGTGCTGCCACGATGCGGCGATCATCACATATTCCTGTAAAAACCACAAACAAGTCAAAGAAACTCAAGCCACTAGCAGTGACAGGATGGATGCGGGGCGCCGCTCCAGTAGCTGTTGAATTAATTATACCCCCCCTCTCCGAGCGTGTCTGTGCGAGCAGGGAACAGCGAGCAGCGAGATGAGTGATGGGGGAAAGGCGGACTCCTCGCCTTACTCCCACGTCCCGGCATCTGTCGGGGGCAGAAGGGAGAGGGAAAACAGGGAGTTCCCCTTCCCAACCTGATGTCAGTCGTGGCGACACGACCCCGTCGCTGGCGCTAAATTAGATTAATAAAGACTTCTCGAGAAGCACCAGGAAAAAAAACACGGCACGGGAAATGAACGGCCTACAGTTTGTTGTGCGATTGCAGCCATTTGTTACGTACTGATCACGGTTCCCACCCGGCCCCCACGCGCACACGCTTTGCCTGTAATCACAGATCTCTTTCCCTGGGAACTTATTCTTGTGTCGGCGGAGTCGAGAGAGTTTACAGCAGCTTGTTAACGTTGAATCAGCAGGACTTTGGGTTTGGTTTACGTAGATCCTGATTGGAGCGAAGAACCCATCGGAGTCCTTCTCAGTCGAAAAGCAAATGAGTGTTCCTTTCATTTAATTTGGCAACACACAAATGGAACGGGTTAACTGTAGCACGGTACAGAGTTTTTGTTTCGACAAAGACGCAGGAGGGTATATCCAAGGGAAAGGAATGAATGTCTGTTGACATGTTATTGAAACGCCGAGATAAGCCCATTCAGGTGAGAGGAGCCTTTTAACGACCCTGAGGTGTCAGCCCAGCCCCCTGCGCTTCAGATAAATCAGAGGATTTAATTTGCCCAATGTAATTCTGCGTAAACAGTCACAGGGTGTTCATATCTGATCATCGGTATTCAAGGGGTGCGTTCCGGGTGTATCTCCCAGACATCCGATCCGATATTTTCCCCCCACATCACCGGCCATCTCTCGTTGTGTCTTCGCATCTCCGCCGATTGGGGGTGATTTTTGGTAATCATCCTTTGACCCCCCCCACCCCCTGCTAGGGGTCGTGACCCCCCCGGGTGCCAAACCCACAGGGAGACGGCCGGGTATCTTGATGCGCCGGAGCCGGCTCTCTCATTAACCAGGTGTTAATACAGTCCCACGTCAAGACCAATACGCCCCAGTCAGCCGCCATGATCAATATCTGCCCCCCCCCCCTCGATAAACTGCTCAAAACAACACAAACACCGGGCCGCTCCCGGAAGGTCAGAGATAACCTGCTACTGTTGCACGATGGGGCAATTAAAGGGGAGGAATTAAAGGGAGGGATCACAAGGGATTCGAGCGGTCAAAATAGCGCCACTTACATAGTAAGTAGAGCAGCGGATTAGCTGTGCGCGCGCCTTTTCCTTTTGTAGTCGCGGTGTAATTGAATATGCTAAAGTACATTAGGGATGCATAAAATAGATTCATGTCAGTCCCGCCGAGCGCGATTAAATGTCGCACATAAAGGTTCTAAATGTCACGGGTCCTTCATCAGCGCAATATGGACAGTGGCACGTATTTCCTGAGCGCAATATATGATAATAATAATAATAATAATAGGGGATTAAAACATAGAACAGACCTTTCAGTGAACGAACGGAACAGCTGGGAGCAGTCTCCTTAATTTGGGTGTGTAGGATGAGTAGTGTAGGTTGGCCTGGGATGTGTGTGTGTGTATGCATGTGTCCGTGTGTACGTCTGTGTGTACATCTATGTGTGTGTGTGTGTGTGTGTGTGTACGTGTGCCTGTGTGCACGTGTGTGTGTGTGTGTGTGTGTTAGTGTGGGATGTGTATTACACAGTGTGCAAGTGACAAATGTGGCGGCATCGATTATGCTCTCCACTCAGGCCGGGGCTGATGGAAAGGAATTGATGAGTGTGTTTGCGTTTGGTAAAACACCACCGCCGACAACACCAGCAGCAACGGCAAACAAATTGAGCTTGATAAACCGACATCGTGGCGGAAGGCGGGCGTCCGTTGAGGCCTTCCACCAGGGAAAGAAATCGCAAAGTCGTCGTTTGCTTTCGGATTACGTTGTCGTCCCTTTTCGTCCGGCTCGATACAGCGTTTTAGTCTTTTAACGATAGCGCGGCTGTAAAATAGATGCTACCGTGTCATCATAGCTGACCCCTTGACGCCCCCCTTGTGTATCATCACGATCCCAAGAACACAAGAGCACATACACGCCGACACTTGACATTTTCACACACACTCCACTCCACTCAGAGTGGCCCTCATAACAGCGTCAAACTCTGAGATCTTTATAAGAATCAGGTTCCGACGATTGCTCCCCAGGCTGTGAAAAATAAAAGAAGTAGAAGAATAATAATAAGGTCAAGTGGTTGGACTATAGACCGGCGGCCATAACTTTAACAGAGACACGATTGATCAATTGAATTCCGTGGCGCGAAGGGGAACGAAAAAGAAAAAAAAAATTGAAAGAAAAAAACAAACACGGGATTAAGTGGAGCATTATACGCACAATGAGTTGAGGCATGATTTTCATTTCAAGTTCATTCCAGCTCGCTCTCACTGGCGCCCAGATCCGGCAATCAATAAGAGGCCCTTGCATATCATACATCACCCACGCTCCCAGCCCTGCACAGAACATAATCTGCCGCAAATTTAGAATGACAGATTTGTACTGGAGCCCAAGTGTCATGGGGGTGGGGGGGGGGGGGGGTGGAGGGGCTGGAGGAGAGAGGGGGGAGCAAAGGCAGGACAACAGCCAGGACTAGGGGGTGGGGGGCGGTGGAGGGGTGAAGGGGTAGAGGTTGAAGGGGAGGATGGGGCTGGTGTTGGGTGAGGTTAAGGTGGAGTCACCGAGGTGAGGGATGGGGGTCAGTGCTGCACACGCTGGTGGCTGGCCCGGCCACTGGGGCGTCGCTCTCTCTCAAACACATTAATCAGACAGGGTTATTGGGTGGCCCTATCCTCTGTGGTTGTTGTGGTTGTTTATAAACGTGAGTGTTTATGAGATCGGTGCTCAGTGAGAACTAGAAGCAGTGATACGTGATTTAAAAGAGGCTTTACAAAAAGGTGCATTTTGGAATCATTTTAGGTGGATGTAGAAGTACATATGTGGTGTAGTCACAGCAGTCTGTGGCTTTCGTTTGTCCACTCTGTGATCGGCCACACCATGCATGCGTTTCAAAGCTATGCTAATCCATCGATGCGAGGGGGTCTTCGGGATAGGATGGTGTTGATACTGTAGGGGGTAGCCGGCTCTCTGGTGAGACAGTTAAAAAATAAAAACAATTGCGAGCAGCACTGTAGGCAGTGGCTCAGCATAGCCATTAATAAATGGTGGAAGAACTGTCTCTTGAAGGAGCCTGCACGCACACACAAACACACACACACACACACACACACACACTCACACACACAGGCATGCATAAACTGACACAAACTCTGACAGATACACACATGCATGCTTATACACATGCTGCCACATGCACACACACACACCCTGACACACACACAGACGCACACACCCATGCATACATACACATACTCTGACACACACACACACACACACACACGCTGCCACACACACATGCACACGCACACACACACACACACTGACACACACGTGAATGAATACACACATGCTGACACCACCGTACAAGCACACACACAGATCCTAAAGTACACAGACCATGAAAAGGGGGTGACATCAATAATGACACAAATCTTGCAGACCAAAAAAAAACAACAAACAACAAAAACAAGTGCCCAGCTTGCAGGGTCAGCATCTCGATTGTTGCTCTCTCTCCTTGTAGATGGTTCAGATGGTTCAGGCCCAAACAGTGATTCTCAGGGTAGTGTGGAGAGTTTACGGAAACACCTCAGGGCCGATGCCTTCACGCAGCAGCAGCTGGAAGCGTTGGACCGGGTGTTTGAGCGGCCGTCGTACCCGGACGTCTTCTCCACGCCGGAACATATCAAACCCGAACAGGTCAGTACCGCCACCGCGTCGCACCCACCTTTGTTTTTTCTGTTCTGCTGGGGGTTTGGTTTTTGCTGTTTATTTTTGCTTGTTTGTTTTGCTTGCTTGCCTTCATTTTTGATTATGCATGTTCAGGTTTGATTTCTTCTATTTTAGAAGTGTAAAATTGACAGCTAAAGTCCTGAGACGGCCAAACAGTAATTCCTGTTGGATTATGAAAGCAGCATGTAAAATGCTGGAGGGATCTGCTGGAAAACTCCCACATGGTATTGATTTTGTGATGAAAAACGCAGGCCTTGGATTGCCTATAATAGAGAATAACAATAAGGCAACGGGAAATTAATCGATAACCCAG
>NW_028178662.1:0-1000 GCF_964030765.1 Micromesistius poutassou | reverse complement strand
TTGAGCAGGAGAATGCATAGCAGCAATTGATGACCAGTATAGACCTGTAGACCAGTATAGACCAGTATAGACCTGTAGACCAGTAGACCTGTAGGACCAGTATAGACCTGTAGACCAGTAGACCTGTAGACCAGTATAGACCTGTAGACCAGTATAGACCTGTAGACCAGTATAGACCTGTAGACCAGTATAGACCAGTATAGACCTGTAGACCAGTATAGACCTGTAGACCAGTATAGACCTGTACACCAGTATAGACCAGTATAGACCTGTAGACCAGTAGACCTGTAGACCAGTATAGACCTGTAGACCAGTATAGACCTGTACACCAGTATAGACCAGTAGACCTGTAGACCAGTAGACCTGTAGACCTGTAGACCAGTATAGACCAGTATTAGACCAGTATAGACCTGTAGACCAGTATAGACCTATAGACCAGTATAGACCAGTATAGACCTGTAGACCAGTATAGACCTGTAGACCAGTATAGACCTGTAGACCAGTATAGACCTGTACACCAGTATAGACCAGTAGACCTGTAGACCAGTAGACCTGTAGACCTGTAGACCAGTATAGACCAGTATAGACCAGTATAGACCTGTAGACCAGTATAGACCTATAGACCAGTATAGACCAGTATAGACCTGTAGACCAGTATAGACCTGTAGACCAGTATAGACCTGTAGACCAGTATAGACCAGTATAGACCTATAGACCAGTATAGACCAGTATAGACCTGTATAGACCTGTAGACCAGTATAGACCTATAGACCAGTATAGACCAGTATAGACCAGTATAGACCTGTAGACCAGTAGACCAGTATAGACCTATAGACCAGTATAGACCTATAGACCAGTGTAGACCAGTAGACCTGTAGACCAGTATAGACCTATAGACCAGTATAGACCAGTATAGACCTGTAGACCAGTATAGACCTGTAGACCAGTAGACCAGTATAGACCTGTAGACCAGTATAGACCTGTAGACCAGTAGACCAGT
>NW_028178663.1:0-7500 GCF_964030765.1 Micromesistius poutassou | reverse complement strand
ACATTCAACAGTGTTTAACTTTTGGAGCACACAAATACCCTCAGTGTATTTGCAGTTGTTAAAGTAAAGTTTTGGTGCAAAAAACATGGAAAACAAAATAATGAAAAATAGGCGAGCCAAACTCACGAAGACCCACACACAACACGTACAACTCATTTGGCGGAACAACTGTCACTTTTTCTCACCATCTGTATGACCTGCAAGTCAGCAAGAGTGTAAACACTGGGCTGTATCTAATGTTCTACGCGTAGCCAATTAAAGTGTGTATCTTTCATGGATTTGCTCTGTTTCACCGACTTGTTCCTTGAGACTTAAAGGAAAGTAATGTTCCTAAACAGCAGCATTTCAATTGCATGTCTGTTCGTTGGAATTTGACAAAGGCCTGTGAACACGCTCAAACAACACACACCCACATGCCTGTATATTTTGGTAACTGTAGACTGTAGATACCGCTAGTCTGACGTCAATGCATCACACAGTTTGAAATGTTATTTCAAACTGCAACCCCTACGTGAGTATCACTGGGAACAAACAAACACACTTAATAAATGATGTCTCTGAATGCTTTGGGTGCGAGTGAGTGTGTGAGTGTTTGTGACTGTGCAGCTAAATATCAATTGTCTCTGTCTCCATCCCCACCTACCCCAGCGTAATTGAGGAAACACACACACACACACACACACACACACACACACACACACACACACACGTGTGTGCAAGCACACACACAAGCACACACATACAAACACACACTTATTACCCTCATCAACTTGTGCAAAGGAATAATATGAGCATTATCTGTATAGGAATGCGTGTGTGTTTTGTATAAATGTATATTGTACAAATGTGTGTGTGTGTGTGTGTGTGTGTGTGGATGTGTGTGTTGTGTGTGTGCGTGTCTCATCTTGTCTTACTATCAGATATAGTTTACTGCACTGCTGCACCACCAACAGATGGCCATTACCATAGCAGCTTAGCACACTGGGTAGGTCTCTCTCTCTCTCTCTCTCTCTCTCTCTCCTTTTCCCCCTCTCTTCATCACATTTACATCCAGCAAAACTTCAGCCACACCAGAGAGAACTTTCAAGTTCCCTCTCGACATCACAGTGAAGCAAAAGTTCTGTGACTGTATCAGAGGACGCTGCATGTTTATGGCTCGGCCCGCGCTGAATACCAGATGACATTACACAGGGAATTTAGTGCCTCTGTTTCCCCCCCGGGAGCTGTCAGCATGATATCACACCCGACGTGTTGACGCGTGGAAACGCTATGCTATTGTACGCTACTGACGGCTTTAAGCCCCGCCCACCGGGTCTCAGCATAAAATGTGTGATGAAAAATGTATATATAATGCAGCGGAGGAGGAGGGAGAGAGCGAGGGAGAGGGAGAAGAGAGAGACGGAGAGAGAAGGAGAGAGGGAGAGGAGGAGAGAGGGGGAGAGAGAAGGAGAGACAGGGAGAGAGAGGGAGGAGGAGGAGACGTGACATTAACAATGCATCTTTAAGAAAACCCACATTTAACTGGGTCCTGTCTCTTTATGACATCAGCTTTTAAGGACTTAGTCCATCATCATAAGTTGCTCAACACTTAATGTCGCAATGTGTCGCTTTTGAACCGGCTCCCATCTCAAAATGACCAGGACGTAATCTGTAGTCAAATCTGATCTATAGGGATTTCAATAATGTTATCAATAAAATCACATCCTGTAACTGATTTATTCTCCAAATAGAAATAGTTGGCCGGCCTGTACTTCCTACTCTGTCGACAAGAATCAAGAACCATCAACACTCCCAGAGAGAGCCCCTCCCACTCACACCAGCCAGCCAGCCCAACTACACCAGCTCGTGTCACACAGTGGCACAGCAAGCTAGAGAGGACGGTGTGGGGCGGCATGTGGCTCCGGAGGTAGAAGCAGGGTTGTCTGGTAACCGGAAGGTTGCTAGTTCGATCCCCGCCTGAGCTGAAGACTCCTCACCCTGACTGCTCCCGACGAGCTGGCTGCCGCCTTGTCTGGTAGACACCGAGGTTGGCGTGGCGATGTGTGTATTAACCGCTGTAAGTCGCTGTGTGGATACAAGCGTCTGCTTAATGCCGTAGATGTAAATGTAGCGGACAGAACGCGGTTATTGAGTTTAAGGAAGTCTGAAAGTTTCCCCGACCTAAACTACAGTGTTCCCAGAATGGACTGCTAAAAGCTATTTGTATATATATATATGGATATTTTTCTCATGAGGGCTGTATAAACGTGGACTGGTGAAAAATACCACTTTGTCACCAAGGTTGAAATTTAAATCCATTTATTTTATACAGTCTCCCAGTAACAAATGTGAAACAAAATAGTTGTCACATTGGGAGTGGTTGCTCATGCTCACAGTCCTGTACTCCTGTACTATTTATGGGCATATATCCCAATTATTATGATGGTTGAAGGGTTTCTGTACATATTTGGATGCCTTTGTATATGTGTGCGTGTGTGTGTGTGTGCGTGTGAGAGAGAGAGGGCGTTTGTGTGTGTGCGTGTGCGTGTGCGTGTGTGTGTGTGTGTGTGTGTGTGAGTGTGATCAATAAGGCTCATAACAGTCTCCCTTGATGGGGGCCACTGGCAGGAGGTGACTGGGCAGGTGACCAGGCTGCAGATGGCGAGGGGCACACACACACACACACACACACACACACACACACACACACACACACACACACACACACACACATCTCAAGGACACACACCATAATCACCACATGACTCCCCCCTCTCCTTTCTGAAAACTGGCTCGGTTAACCCCTTCCAATAGTTGATCCCCTTCAAAAGTTCTTCTCGTCTTTCAGTCGGCCGAACTGCAAGAGTGGAGCAGCTTCAAATATCACATTTCACACCAGCTTGTGTTTTTGAGTCAATTGTTGATTAAAAAAAAAAAATGCAACTAGAAAACAAGAGAAATGTCCTAGCTGAACAGAATCCCCAAAGAGAAAGGTCCTCACAGCTGTTTAACTCATTTAATTCATGTGCCCTGGTTGTTCGTGACTAAAACCTAGAGTGAAAACGGCCCAGGTTGACAACGTGTCTGTGTAGGTTTCTGTGTCTGCTCATGGTTAGCATGTCTGTTTATCCTATACGGACTGTATCATTTGTGTGTGTGTGTGTGTGTGTGTGTGTGTGTGTGTGTGCGTACGTGAGTGTGTGTGCACTGTTACGTGCGTGTGCGTGTTGCGTGTGTGTGTGTGTGTCTGCGTGAGCTTGTGTGTGAGAGCCTGTGTGTGTGTGTGTGTGTGTGTGTCTGCGTGAGCTTGTGTGTGCGTGCGTGCGTGCGTGCGTGCGCGCGTGTGTGTGTGAGAGAGATGAAGTGTGAAATGAAGTCTCCGGAGGTCCGATGATGTCACCGCAGGAGGGGGGGGGGGGGGCACGGTGTCCACTGGCCGTCCATTATGACCGTTATGACGGCTGCAGACTCACATTCTGAGGCAATTGGCTCCGCATCAGACAAATTCAATTAGGCATGAGTAATCAAGCAAACACAGTGCACTATGATGACAAAACCAGCAGCCTAATGAGGACAAGGACCAGTTGGGTGTAGTGATGAATTACAGGCCCGGTAGAAGCCATTTGGTTCACTGGACTTTTGACTTTACAAAATAACAGTAATACTGAAATACGAAAGCCCTTAACAATGTGTCTTGCAGCCGAGCAGTGAGATAAATTACTCATAACTACAAAGCAAATCTGACTTCTGCAGATCGACTAGACCCGCCTCCCAACCCTCCCGCTCTCTAGCTCTGTCTCTCTCCCGCTTTCTCTCTCTCTCTCTCTCTCTTTCTCTCTCTCTCTCTCTCTCTCTCGCTCATCTCTCGTTCTCAATAACACTCTCTGCATCTTCTACATTTCCACATCCCTCCCTACTATTCACTCTCTTTTCCTCCAATGTTTCATGTCTCTTTTTCGTCTCAACCCCCCCCCCCCCCCCCCTCTCCCTCTCACTCACTCTCCTCATGTCCCTCCCTTCTCCTCTTTCTCTCAGACTTCTTTTTGGAGCACTTTACGTGAACACAATTCACCATTCAGCGTTTCATTCATTCCGCTCAGAGGAGAGACACACACGCTGCAGAATGTGCCAGGGTGTGTTTTACTTTTCTCTTCCCTCTGAGCATTCATATGTTTTTCCTTGATTGAAAATTGCTTTCCCGCGGTCCCGTCGCCGTTGTCTTCGCCTCCATTCATTGCCATGGCGATGGCGGCGGATTCTCATTTGTGATCAATAATTGAAGCGCCCATAGGGTGCGTTGATATGCAGGGCCCGTATCTTCGCCAATCCTCGCGGATACAAAAGCTCCCTTTCTCTCCTGCTACACCCCCATCCATCCAACCACCCCCCACCCCCGCCCCCCCCCCACCCCACCCCAGCTCCATCCTCCATCCTGCTGCTATTTGTGTCCGTCTCCATGCCGTGACTTCCAGTCCAGCATCTCTTGTCCCTGACCCCACTTGCCCAGCTCTGAAATCTAGCGCAATCACTCCAGCACAAAGGTGGGCCCGCACCAAGGCATCACCTGGAGTAAAAATAAACCCCACGCACTTCCCCTGTTTTCTCCTCCTCCTCCTCCTCCTCCTCCTCTTCCTCGCCTCTCGCCTGTTCATTCCATTCACCGCTTCTCCTGTTGCCTTTTATTCCCGACCTCCCTCGACTTCCCTGCTGCTTGAGGCCGCAGCCTTAACACGGAGATCCTGTAGATGCGCTCGTACTCGTGTCTTTTACGGTGTTGCATCGTCAAACAAATGTTGACAGTTTGTTCGGCTTGTCACCCTGCCTCGTGCGGAACGTGCCGGATTCGTCTGTGGGAGTAGTTGAACTCTGGCGGTGCCTTCCTATGCGTTTTTCCGTCCAATGCTTTGGATAACGGCATCAGCTTCCCGGGTGCTCGTCGGAAAGGACGTCGGACGGTGGGACTCTATCCCTGTCACCATCTACCCGTTTGTCTTCCTTTATCCCTCTCTCTTTCACCGTCCCCAATCCCTTTCTCCCTCTCTCTTTCTCTCCCTCTATTAATATGATCCCCTCAAGGAATGGTGTTTACACACAGCACCCACGCGACAAGCTTTCTAAGAGGCTTAACACTGGTTCTCCTGGCAACTGAAACCTCTCTCTCTCTCTCTCTCTCTCTCTCTCTCTCTCCCTCTCCCCCTCTCTCTCTCTTTCTCTCTCTCTCTCTGTCTCTCTCTCCCTCTCCCTCTCCAAGCAACAGCCCTAATTACACTTCATGTTGTGTCCATACCGCCATCCACAACTGTGTCTGATAAACAGGCTGCTTTTTGTATTTTTGTATTATATATTTCTTTTACGGTTTTGTTGTATTTTATTTTAATTAACAGCAGTCTCGCAGGAGATTGAAAGTGACGTTAGACACTCGGGGATGCTTGAAACTAATTACTCCGCACGCCACAAAATAATGAGTCAATTAATTAGGTAAAACATCTCTCCTGCCATGTTAGTGGTTAAGCTTCCGCGTTGCAGGTGTGCCTGTCTGAAACGCCCTCCCTAATCGCCGGTCAAGAGGAACGCGGCGTGCCGGACGCCTCCGGGGGAACACCGATGGTGTTATTGTTTTCTGGCTCTCAGTCAGCTATCGAACGACAGTCGCGGTGCAATAAACGTTCTTTAGTATTTAATGGTCGATTTAAATGGCGACTATGGATCTGCCTCTTAGTTACAGTGTCGTTTTTTAATATGCATAGAAACATTGATTTCCCGTGCCCGCAATCAACATTCACTGGAGTACACAACTTAGTGTTGTGTTATTTAAGTTATTTCTTAGATATTGTTATGTTGAATTGATGGTATGATACGATCAACAGGAGTGACTTGACTTAGTGACCTCTGAAATCAATACATAGCCAAACCCACCAGAGTCGTCATCGTGGAAGACTTTCACCTGTTTTCAAATGTACAAACCATTACATTTAAGATGTGATCAAAACACTCTCAAAGGTAATTGTTCCTCATTCATTTTCTACTGTGGTAACTTAGTTTCATACGACTCACAATCTAATGTGCATGTGTAGTTTGGGAATTTGGATGCAAAATGATTACCAGCCATATACAATCACTTTGGAAAGCAAAGACTGACGGAAAAAAACGCTAGCATTGGGCAAGGTAGGGTCACACACACACACACACACACACACACACACACACACACACACACACATCACATTCCACTTATCTCTCACACTTTTGATTTGCCAAGTGAGCAGGTCCGAGATCTGGAAATCAAACTGCAGGCAGATGATAAGTTGTCACACTGCCCCCGGGCTATCATCACTTGCGTTTAGCCGTAACCGATATGCTGTGGCTAGCTGCTGTGGCTAGCTGCTGTGGCTAGCTGCTGAGGCTAGCTGCGCGCTTCACAGTGAGCGACACACTGCCTCTAGCGTACCAGGGGGACAGAGCGGTGGCAGTGAGAGTGGACCGAGTCCGGGGACCTGCACGCACTCCTCCGGCACGGCGACTTGGATTGCATAACGGCCCCGTGTCGTTTATTTCAGTTTATCCTCACACACACTCTTGCAGTGAGAGAGAGAGAGAGAGGGAGAGAGGGAGGGAGAGGGAGTGAGGAGAGGGAGAGTGAGATCAAGAGAGCGAGAGAGGGAGAGGGGGAGAGGGTGCAAGAAGGCGAGAGAGCGAGAGTACAAAGTCCTGCGGCTGAAAAGTCTCAGTGTCGACGGGAGGCCTGCGGGGTTCCTGAAGCGTGAGGCTTTCTCTGATTGATGCCCGCTTTTATTTATGTATTTATTTATTTATATTTTCACTTTCCACTGGATGACGACTGACCCGCTTCAGCCAATGAGAGGTTGAGTCTGTCATCTCTTCCAGGGCTGTGTGAGGGCCACCCCCCCCCCCCCCCCCCCCCTTCTCACACTCAGCCCGTTATCTGCCTCCTTCTCTGTAATGGTATGGGATCTGACGGCCTCCCTCTCTCCCCTGGCCTGCCCCTCACGCCCCCCCCCCCCCCCCCCCCCCACCCCCCACGCCCTCACTGACACGCGTCAAGGTAGCCAGCGCACACTGGTCGGGGCTAACGGCTGTAAACTACTTTGTTAGCCCTGATGGAGAGAGAGAGAGAGAGAGAGAGAGAGAGAGAGAGAGAGAGAGAGAGAGAGAGAGAGAGAGAGAGAGAGAGAGAGAGAGAGAGAGAGAGAGAGAGAGAGAGCGCCTATGGGTGCTGTAGCCACATGTCCATGATGATAATGTGTATGTTTGTTTATGTGTGTGTGTGTGTGTGTGTGTGTGTGTGTGTGTTTGTGTGTTGAGGGGAAAGACAGATGTGCGGGACGATAGTGTCAGTTTGAATCTAGGCCAGTGGTCTGAGCAGGATACAGCATACAGCATACCCTGGAATCTTACTGTAATATACACACACACACACACACACACACACACACACACACACAAATGCATGCAGGAAATAGGGAGATTTCTCCTATGATTCAATGTTCTCTGTCTGTTCTG
>NW_028178664.1:0-19214 GCF_964030765.1 Micromesistius poutassou | reverse complement strand
ATGGACGCCTCCGACCCCTCCCCCGACCTCACCTGCACGCGCACCAAGTCGGCCTCCTCGGCGTGTGAGGCCACGCCCGCACAGGTGAGCCCTCCTGAAGACCTGGCCCGCGCGCCGCACACCGGAGAGAACGCTGTAGCGTAGGAGTAGTTAGAGTTAGGGTTAGGGTTCCTAACCCCGTCTCATAGGTCAGTGGTTCCCAACCTTTTTTTGACCCCATTTTTTTCCACTTGTGTAAATGTTTTCAACCCCAACACTGACTTTTGTGCGTCTGCTTCCACACAAATAGTTTTTACCCAATCAACATCTGCTACTAATATCAAAGACCCGGTCAACGTAATGCTATCCCCCCGTCAGTGGTTAGTAGTAGTTGAGTCACCACCGGGCAGTCACTTGTTACACACAGGACGTCTGTGAGACCTGAAAAACTTTTGTTAGAATAGAACATCAAATATCTAGGTCATCAATCTCCCGTGACCCCTAATGCATATCAGGGGGCCCCAAGGTTGGGAAGCACTATCATAGGTTCAATAAGGTCATGGAGTACACATACTGTTCATACCACACACAATTGACAGCCAGTTATTTAGTAACCCTATGGTTTATTTGTAAGGGAAAAATTCAGACACACAGACACAGTATGGAATGTGTCTGATTGATTGCATTGTAGTATTTGTAGTTTAAGCTCAATTGCAATACCCGTCCCTAGATGGGATCACCACAATCCCAACTGTTATGTAACTGAAACTGAATATGTACAAATAAAAACAACAGACATTGAAAAGAAAGGGTGCCTCCGTTACGTTTCAATAGAAAGTGGACCAACATGGATAGAGAGATACGTGTTTTACCTGCACTGCCGCCAAACACACACACACCCGATTGTAAACCTGGATGTACTGTGTGGTTCAGGAGGCGTGTGACCCGGGGATCCGCCTGCGCTCCTACTCCTACTCCTCCGCTAAACTCAGCCAGCGGCCGTCCCGCGCGGCCCGGGACGGCCCTCCCCCGAGCTCCAGCCCTGGTTAGTGAGCAGGGGGGGGGGGGGGGGGGGACCTCCCCTCCACCCCCACCAGCAGAGCGCCGCTCATACCCCCCCTCATCGTGCACTACGGACGCGGGGGGGGGAGAGCACCAACAGGAGCCCACACGCGGCGGGGGTCGTCCTGGGGCTCAACGATAGCATGCGCGCCACCATCGGGATGGAGCCCTCTTTGTTTGTCTCTGGGTTTTGATTCCTAACACTAGATGAACCGTCCGTAGGCGTCCGTACAGTACAGTACGACCGACTCCTCAGAGTGTGTGTACCTGCTAACTTTGTGTTTGTACTAGTAGTTCTCCCTTAACCGCCGTCCCCTCCCCCCTCCGTACTAATTGACGGCTCAAACGAAGGCGCTAGGCTGATTGCATGCGGCGGTGTTGTGTCGGCGCTAGGGGTTCATTGTACATGCTAACCCCTCTGTAGTGGTTGTGTGTGTGTGTGTGTGAGCAGCCCTCTGTGAACTTTGCCCTGTAGACGGTGTGTTCCACAACTTCAGCTACAGCCGATCTCTCCTCCAAGCCCTCTCTTTGTCTAAATCTCTGTCTCTGCTTCACCCCGGTAGTAAGTACTATGTTTTTCCTCATATCCTCCTCCCGTTTTCTCCCAGTACTGCATGAGTTGCATTGCTGACCTCATTCATGTGCGTTTGTAATTATTCGTCTTTGTGTGCATGTTTGTCATAGTTTGGTGAGCAGGAATGAGTTGTGGTTTTCGCCGTGACGCGGTTGTGTGTTTGTCCTTGTGCATTCACGTGTGTGTGTGTGTGTGTGTGCGCGCGCGTGTGTGTGTGTGTGTGTGTGTGTGTGTGACTGTCTGGGTGTGGGTTTGGGAGTGGGTTTGGGTGTGGGTGTGGGTGTTTGTGTTGTGTGTCCGTGTGTGTGTGTGTGTGTGTGTGTGTGTGTGTGTGTGTGTGTGTATGTGTGGTTGTGTATGTTTCCGTGCATGTGTGCGTGTGTGTGTGTGCGCGCGTGCGTGCGCGTGTGTGCGTGCGTGCATATGCAGGTTATTGCTCTGGCCTCTGTTGACTGTGGTTGTCCTGTAATAAGTCTGTGGGGCCCGGTGGACTTGAGGCCCAGGAGGCAGCTCCTTGAGGGCCGACCTCCTGCAGACTGAGGACAGGTGTCTGGTAGCAGACGTCCGCTGCTGGGCCCTCTGGGGGACTCTGGCCGCTCGCTGCTGTGTGAAACTATCTCGGCCCCCCTTGTGTGTGTTGACCTCAAACAGATGATTTGAATCGGGTGTTACTCTAGATGGCTAGAGAAACACTTAGACCACTTTTAATGTTATCTATGATATTCACCGTTCTGTGAGTATCTTAGATAACAGTACAACTCGTGGAAGCTGTTGGAGGTGTGAGGCAGCACTGTAGTCTGATTCAAGTCATTGGAAAACAGTAAATGACCAATGAGCTGTAGCCGGGCGGTGGTCGGTGGGCGGTGGGAGGCCCCTGTCTCTATGACGACCTGTCTTATGCTCCATGTTCGGTCTGGAGAAATGCTCGTTGGCAATGCTGTCCTTTCTTTGAACCGGACCAGACCACCTTTAAATGGTGGATGGACACACCCACACACACACACACACACACACACACACACACCCACACACACACATGTATACACACATACACACATATACACACTCACACACACACACACACACACACACAGACACACACACACACATGTCCTGTTCGATTTAAGGCAGAATATAGATATCAGATAATCAGATATAGTCTGAAACAGCTATAAGGAACCATACGCTGACCAGGCCAAATAGCATTATGATTAATAACTGAATTCATAACAACATTGATTTATACGATGAATATGATCAATAGGACGTCAGAGGATGAATGTTTTCTTGATTTTCACTTGCTCCTTGGTATTGGTTGTTGGATATGCATTGATTTAATCCACATTGATCTGCTGAGCCCCTTTTTAAGTTAGCTGGTTTAACCTTCAAATGTCTTCATTTTGTATTCCAGAGCAGAGAGCCACCAGCCAATCAGAGCAGACCCATGAAAAAAGGTGAACCGTCTTATTGCTTACAACACTTTACTGAAATGGTACTTTATAAACCTTTGTGTAAAGCATGTGATGAATGTGTAGGCTTTATACCCAAACTGTATTCATTACCATGAAGATGGTGTCGCTGCGATAATGTAAGATCTATGAGGTTTTAGGATATAAGGTTATTTTAATGAATCAAGTGTAAGGTCATCGTTATCCTACGGTAGATCAAGAGGATGGTTTATACAAGATATTCATAATCTATCATAAGACCAGTGGCCATCATCAAACAATGTCTATGGCTACCTTCATATAGTACAACTTTTATAAAATATAGTTTATTTGTTGTTATTAATCTTTATTACCACATCAATGAACTACCCTCATTAATCGTATGCAGTTTGCTTTCCTATGACCTGGCTCCAGTTATTCCAGTCCAGCAGACCGTTTTTTCTGTGCTTACCATGGTAACGATGATGTGATTTGGTAACATGAACTTTGATGTTATAAAACCCCTCATTGTCATTCCTAGACAAAGTTACCTTGTATTGAAAGGAGCCCGTTAATCTTTCGTCTTCCTGGTGTACAGTATCGTCCTGTGCTTCAGGGGATCATGCCAACTGCCTTGTGCTTTAACGTGCTGCTGTTGCTCTTTAGACGGCGCTATAGCTCTGTGGCGCCCTCTAGTGGCCCGTCATGCTGTCTTCATTGTCCAGTCTTTTGTCTTTTCTTTTACACTTTTGGGACGCTTAAGGTCACCCAGAATTGATGAAGTGATTTGGATTATTTATTTTTATTACATTTGTATTAACCTAACCCTAGTTTCATTAGTGGTACTCTTCTAAAAATGTTATGAAGATAAAAACAATCAAGTATTTACCTTTGCCTGCGCCTTAAAGAGGCAGTGTGTGATTTAGTGGCATCTAGTGGTGAGGTTGCAGATTGCTACCAACTGAATACCCCCCATCACCTCTACCATTCCATCGATGTAGGAGAAGCTACGATGGCCTGTACTGTTCCAAGATGATATCATTGTCTACGACAGCAAAGAGCTACCAAAAAGGAGGTTCCTTGAGAGATTTATAAATTGGATTTAGTCGGTAAAACTATAGGTAATAACCTAAAACTGAGATAGTGATTATGATTGTTAATTGTCCGTATTGTAGTAGCATTTATTAATACCCATTCTCTCTAGAGCCTAATGTCCATTCTGGGCTACTGTAGAAACATGGCAGTGCAACATGGCGAGCTCCTTTGAAGAGGACCCACTCTATGTAGATATAAAGGGCTCATTCTAAGGTAACGAAACACAACCATTCTTATCCCATCGGTGTATACACTAATTAAAACATACTTATAATTGAATCTTGCCAAATCTGTTGTGCTGGATGCCACTTAATTCTACACACTGCACCTTTAAATCATCCAGAGATCCATTCCTAAATTGTTTAAAGATTCACCTCATCTGAAACCAAACCCTTATCCTAAAACCTAAAACCAAACACTAAAACCAAACCATAAAACCAAACTCTAACCTAACCCTAAAACCCATAACTAAACCCTAAAACCTAACCCTAACCCTCAACTAAAAGCTCAAACAAAACCCTAATCATCAAACCCAACCCCCGAACCGAATCCCAATCTAACCCTAACCCTGAGACTAAAACCTGAACCTCAAAACCAAACCAAACCCTACCCCTCAAAACCAAACCCTACGACCAAACCCTAATCCCGCCTCCACTTTAGTCGTTGTATCCCGATCGCCACCTGCAGTGTCACCGTGTTTTCTCCATGTGTGTGTGTGTGTGTGTGTGTTTTATGTGCACGTGTGATCCCCACAGGGAGGTCAGGTTACGGGCCCCGTCGGCCGACGATGAAGGCGTCTTGGGGCTGTCAGAGTCCCTTCAACATCTCACTTTATCTGAGTTTCTTAAAGAGTATGTGCCCTCACCTGGCTAACAGCCTCCCTTAACCACTAGCCCATCACTTAACCTCACGTCGAGGGTCTTGCCTGTTGCAACCTGATCTGCACATCGCCCTTCTCTCTCCGTGTCCTCGTCCCTTTCAGCTTTTGCGGCTAACGTCCTCCATGAGGCAATAACCGCCGCCTCTAACGTTGTGTTCAGAGGCCCACCGTGACCTTCTGGTCTGCATGTGTCCCTGTCTCTTGTCGTTACTAACCACACGTTGACGCCACCGGGGTCAGGTTCTCAGGAGCCCGTTGCTTGTTGTTTTTCCGACCACAGGTTCCACATTCACTGGATGCACTCCCGTACTGTCGGTGGCTAACACAATGACTGTGTGTGATGAGTATTAACCGTGTCCAAGTCTCTGTGATACCTGGTACCGTAACCTTGTCCTTTTTCCAGATACTGTTGACATTTTTAACCGTGCAAGTCGTCTTCGACTCAACTAACCAAACGTACCTCTATCCAACCGCCCTGGACTTTGTGTTGTCCGGTGTGAATTGTGTGAAGGATCTCATTTATTGTCTCATGGTCTTTGTTTCCCTTCACATGTGTGCAGAATCGAAGAGGAAGAGTTTGATAAGTACAACATCCCGTCCAAGTCGGACTCGGACAAGTACAAAGTGATCCGGACCTTCAGCTTCCTGAAGAACCGGATGACCAGCACGCGCAACAAGACCAAGGTACCCTCCACCTCCGATCACAATTAGTTTCCACCAAGGTTTCTAGATCTAAACGTATTCATTAGCGACATTAGCGCATTGCGTTACAATAAGATCGACACACTGAACATTGCCTTCGCGGTATTCATAGTTTGGTGGAGGTAGGGTTTTAGAGATGGACACATTTTCTCTGGACAGACACTTTCGACAAAACACTGCATATTTTGAATATCATGTTTCATATATCATTTATCAAATCTCGATGTTTCCTTACAGCTGTGCAGGCTTAAGAATGTGGGTCTGGGTATGCCTTCTCTGCTCACTGTATGCGTCTCTGGTTTGGCCTTTGAAGGGGAAAGCCAAGGACAGAGAGGCCAAGGAGAGGCAGCTCAACGGGCACCAGTTTGCCACTGGTTCCTGCCTGGGGCCCACCGTGTGTCTGATCTGTGAGAAGCCAGCCTCTGGACGGGACCTCCTGCACTGCTCCAGTAGGTCCCAGTCATTTCCAGACGTGCACAAACCCTCAGAAAGGACCCAGAGGGTTTCTAGCTGCTCTTAAAGGTCCCGTGACATGCCAGCAGGTGTGATGTGATTAGCCGTTACAAATGGAAATCTGCCCCTTATAACATCACAAGTGGGCGTGTCCACCTAGACGTGTGCCGGATAGATCAGTCCACCAGCCTACCCAGTGGACTGGAGCAAACGTCGCTCATCTCTCCGTCACACATCTAGGGGGACACGCCCACTTGCGATGTCATAAGGGGCAGATTTCCAAAACCGCTTGTAACGGCTGATCACACTCACACCTGGTGGCATGTCATGGGACCTTTAAAGAAATGGTACAATACGTTCCTAACGCTTATTATTCTCCTTTAGGGTGCATGTCCATGGTCCACAAAGGCTGTAAGGACTCTGTCCCTCCATGTCTGAAGGTATGATCGACATCATTTAGGCTTCCAGTGTTGGGCTTCAGTGTCCTGCTCACACAGTCAGCCTCTCACCAACCTCTCTTTCATATTACCCAGAAGCCTCAGGATAAGTATGCCGTTTCCATGGTGAAGAACAGAACAGCCTCTCTTCCACAAAGTGAGTCTAAAAGCACCGAGTTCAAAGGTCATCGGTGTTGTTGTTATGTGTTGAACGTGGCCAGCCGCCTATGAATCATTTTGTGTGTACAAATGTGTGTACAAATGGAGTGGCTATTTTCCCTGTAAAACTTTAAACGTTTTTTCACCACATCAAAGGCAACGTTAGAAACCATTTTCTGCTGTCTTATTTTGAAACATTGACATAATATCTTGCATGCTAACGTACCATTGAAAGTGAGCACAATATTTGCATTCCTGGAGCTCCGTCCAGATGAATGAAGGGCCACCAAATAGTCTGTACACACGTGGTCATGTGTTGCCTCCCCCTGCTCCCTGTCCTCCAGACTTCACCCTCAGGGACGGCCCCCCGCTGTGCGTCCACCCCAACACCATGTCCTTACCGGTCAGCAGCCCCAAGGAGAGGAGGGACGGGGCCCTGCTCTTCAGCCCGCTGTCCGGGAGCTTCTCCAACACCAGCGACAGGTCAGAGGCACCATCAGAGCCCAGTAGAGACGCCACCAATGGAGGAGTTTGTGATATTTATTTGACTGTTTGTTATGTCGTATTTAGCGGTCGCTTTCATCCAAAGTGGCGTACGGGGATTTATTTGACCATCATGTCATTAATTAGCAGGTTAGGCTTCTCCCTCAAGGAAGCCTGCTGGTAGACTGCAGGTTTGAGCATTTCAGACGGCCAGCTGTAATCAAACGCGTTCTACTTCTGCGGTCTGTGTTTCATAACTTGGGTTCATACATGATTATGATCCATTTATTTGTACATCAGGCAGAGCGAAAGTTCCGAGCCAGAGACTGACAGCTGGAGGATTTTCAACCAATCGGATGAGCTCCCTCAAACCGCCGCCTCCTCCACTTCCACCGACTCCTCCATCGGAGAAGGTGAGGTCCGGGAGACCTTTGTTCTAGAAGAGTGTCTCCTCCCAGAGAACGTACCGATTCACCTGGGATCCAGCAGGCCCACTCGTTGTTTCCCGTTTAGTTACGGGGATGTTTACAGGAAAGGAAGGAGGAAAACGCATTCTTGTGAGTGGATGAAGGTCACAGAAGGGGATTTTAATCAGTGTACTCCTACAGTGGCCAGCCTACACAGTGTTGATTTGAAACTTTTACAGACACTAATTTTACAGTCAACTACGGCTTCCCGAGGTTGTGGTTGTCACCAATCGCTCGCTAAAAGATCCCCGTCTCCAGCAGCATGATTGGTGAAACCAACGTGACGATTGTAAAAAGGGGATAACCCCAGTTCACCCAGCTTCGAGGTCGCCTGCAATCCGACTCCGCATATGAACATACATTCTGAAGGGTGACAGACTCGACGGATTCACGGTCGTGTACCTCTCCCTGTACCTCTCCCTGTCCAGACTGCATGGACTCGTTGGTGGGCAGTGACCTCACGGCCGGCGCAGTGGAGTTCGAGGCCGAGTCGTGGAGTCTCAGCGTGGAGCACAAGTTCTGCAAGAAGCAGGACAAGCAGGAGGTCAAGAGACAGGACGTCATCTACGGTGAGGAGAGGAACAGGATCCGCCAATTCAGGAGTGTTGCTGCACACCTAAATTAAATAATAATCATATTGTACTGATGGAGATGGCCAAGACACGAAAAATGTAAATGTTTGTTCTCTTTGTTCAGCGCTGAGACACCTTACATTGAGAAAAACAGAGAGAACATCAGCATTAGAGTCAGTATATCGTCATAAGTCCCTAAAAATAGTCCCATTAAAAAGCAATAAAACATAAAGTGTAATGTTAAGAGGACACTATAACATAAGAGCATCACCATAACATTAAGAGCGTACGGGGGAGAGGGGAGAGCTAGACACTAAAAGCACGTTGAGTTACGGCCTGGGCTAGGTTTAGATCCGTGTGCGGAAGGGAGAGGCAGCAGGCAGCGAGTCGTTTGTAAAACAAAATACATCTTCACTGAGGTGAGTACAAACGCAGTAGAAAAACCACAGAGGCAAGAAACTCGTCTCAAAAATGAACAATAATCGCAACTATGGAACCACGGTCCGGCAATATTCAACCGGAACATTTGTGAAGATACAGCGGGGGGGTGAGGGGAGCAGAGGGATGAATAGACATGACCACAGGGGCAGAGGATTAGTCCATGGTTGTAGGGTGTGTGGTGAGGACAGCACTGTGCGTGACTAGAGTAGGACACTTAGCGATCGCTGCATCTCTCCTGCGTAACAGTTGAGCATCATAGCCCAGAGCCTTCAGTCCCCCTGTCCTGTGTGGTCGTGTGCACACTAGACCAGAGCCCTCAGTCCCCCTGTCCTGTGTGGTCGTGGGCACACTAGACCAGAGCCCTCAGTCCCCCTGTCCTGTGTGGTCGTGGGCACACTAGCCCAGAGCCTTCAGTCCCCCTGTCCTGTGTGGTCGTGGGCACACGAGCCCAGAGCCCTCAGTCCCCCTGTCCTGTGTGGTCGTGGGCACACTAGCCCAGAGCCCTCAGTCCCCCTGTCCTGTGTGGTCGTGGGCACACTAGCCCAGAGCCCTCAGCCCTTCACGTGGTCTGTCTCCGCCCCCTCAGAGCTGATGCAGACGGAGGTCCACCACCTGCAGACGCTGCACGTCATGGCGGAGGTGTTCCGGCGCGGCGTGCGGGAGGAGGTGCAGCTGGACGCCGACGCCCAGGACCGCCTGTTCCCCGTCCTGGACCAGCTGCTCGCCCTGCACCACGCCTTCTTCTGCTCCATGAGGGAGCGGTGCCACAGCTCCGCCGCCGCCGCCCCCGAGCAAGGCAGCTACCTCATCCAGCAGATAGGGGACCTCCTTCTGCACCAGGTGAGGCGTCCACAGGGACTTCAGTAGGTATGAATAGATGGTTTTATCCAAAGTGACACTAGGAGTGAGGCTACGAATCAGGCTACAAGTAAGGTTTCAAATGAGGCAGCAAGGCAACACAACGACCCCGCAGACGCTTCGACGCGGCCGTGAACCTTTATGGTCCCGCATCGGGTTTTAGTGAGCGGAAGGCTACCCTCGCGGTGGACGCAAGGAGGGTCCGCAGGGACGTAAGGGGTCCCTAAGCCCCTCGCGTTGCGTGAACGTGGGACCATGATCAGCCCTTAAGGGTGAGGTTACGAGTGAGGCTACGAGTGAGACAGACCAATCAAAGCATATAATCAAAATTGCGAAAAAAAAAAACCTTCTCTTACTTCTAAGTCCATTATTAGTGCAGGTTAGTGACTTAGTCTTTGATAGGGGTGGGGAAG
Organism: Micromesistius poutassou; assembly: GCF_964030765.1. Lineage (NCBI taxonomy): Eukaryota > Metazoa > Chordata > Actinopteri > Gadiformes > Gadidae > Micromesistius > Micromesistius poutassou. The sequence goes on along the minus strand of NW_028178664.1, from coordinate 9,212 downwards.
ACGTATGTTGCTATGGCTGGACACATGTTAAATGACCCTTTGCGTTGCTCCAGTTCACAGAGGAGAACGCAGAGAGGATGAAGACAGTCTACGGGGAGTTCTGCAGCCACCACAACGACGCCGTCAGCTTCTTCAAGGAGCTGCAGCAGAACAACAAGAGGTTCCAGACCTTTGTTAAGGTAACTCAACAAAATGAACGAGAAAACGTACGCAAATAAAGTGTCATTAAAGGTTGTCATTCAACGCCAGGAAATGACATCACTAATCCATGTCTGCATTTATTGAACCTTTTTAAAGCAACAAAGCAACAACTCTCTGGTGCGGCGCAGGGAGATCCCAGAATGCATCCTGCTGGTGACCCAGAGGATCACTAAGTACCCCGTGCTGCTGGAGAGGATTCTGAAATACACGCAAGGTCAGTGACCACAGAAGGACTTCCTGTAGGACGGTTCTTACAGGAAGAATGGTGTTTGGTTTAATGGAGAGTGATCCATGGAGGACACACTGGCAGCATTCACCAGGCATGTTCACTGAGATATCTTCAACACAAACAGGTGTGATAAGGAAGAAAACGTTGAAACCAAATGCTGTGTTTCCTTGTCTAAACTATAGAGTTGTGATATAAGGAAGCAAACTGGAAACCAAATGCTGTGTTTCCTTGTCTAAACTATAGAGTTGTGATATAAGGAAGCAAACCATCACACAAAAGGGGTTCTCTAGTCTAGTGATTGACAACACACATCTTGGCCACAGTGTCGATTGCAAACACAAATCTAACACAACTCCTTTCAAATGGAGAGTGGAACTGAGCTGCATCTAGCTTGAAGGAGAAACCCTACTGACCGTATTCAACAAACTAGTCACAAAGTAAAGGAGGTGTATCATTTGTGATATTATGGTGGACACAGGTTTCCGCTACATTTCGTCCGTACAAGCTAAGATCCGTCCCTGCGTCTGTCCTTCCCCAGAGGCGACCCAGGAGCACGCCGACCTGCTGAAGGCCCTGGCTCAGATCCGCGAGGTCATCGCGGCCGTGGACCTGCGCGTCAGCGAGTACGAGCGGGTCCAGAGGCTACAGGAAGTGTGGAGCCGCACGGAGAACCGCAGCTCGGCCAAGCTGAAGAACGGACACATCTTCCGCAAGCAGGACATGATGCGCCCGGGGCAGGTCCTCAAACACCAGGGGCTGCTGCTGTGGAAGACCGCCACCGGGCGCCTCAAAGGTACCACCACAAAGCCTTCCTCAACGCATCGTTCCTACTGTTTCCACTGTTTTACTTCTCTTCTCACTGTAGTTTTTATATGTATCTATTTTACTTTCTTTCTTTTTTTCTCTTTTACTAATCTGTAAATTTATTTTTATTGTATGACAATGTTTATATGTGAAGCACTTTGAGTCTGCCTTGTGTATGAAAAGTGCTATATAAATAAAGTCGGCTTGCCTTGCCTTGCCTAAAAGGTTTCACTTCAATGAAAATAATATGTCCATCTTAATGAGGATCTTTTTTCTCCTGTCTTCCACAGATGTGATGGCGCTTCTCCTCACAGACACTCTCATCTTCCTGCAGGAGAAGGACCAGAAATATGTGTTTGCTGCTGTGGTTCGTAGTTTATTAGTTTCTATATGTATATAGTAGCAGATATTACAGGGGGCTAAGTAGGACCTACCAGTATGCAAAGGTCAAATGAATGATACTTAACAAAACAAATTCATTATTAATAATGGGGCATCCGTGGCCTACTGGTTAAAGAGTTGGACCGGTAACCGGAGGGTGGCCGGTTCGAATCCCGACCGGTAGACAAAAATATGGACGGGGGAGTGGTTGTGCAGCAATCTCCTATGTCCTCATCCACGGATGAGGTGCCCTTGAGCAAGGCACCTGAAACCCCGGGCGCTGCACTGCGGCTGCCCACTGCTCCGGGTGTTCACCGGCTCCCGGATGGGTCAAAAGCAGAGAAAGAATTTCCCCCAAAAAGGGACAATAAAGGATAACTTAACTTAATAATAATCCGATTTTAACCTGTTGCTCACACATCCAAAGGTAAATGAAAGTGACAGTGTTGTCAGCATACAAAACAGCAAGTTAGGTACTGTAATATCTTCCAATTGAATCCTGCTGTACTTACAGATAAGGTCATTCATGAACTACATCCTGATTCTTCACAAAGAATGCAACACTGTGTGTATTTGACTAAAAGGCAGTCTGTCACCTCCCACTACAGGAGAATACCGGTCTGGCTATTCAAACCATCCCAACCGTCTCTCCTGGCTTCACCAGAACATCCACACACTTTACTTCCTCGTACTGATTCTCCCTGACAATGGCAGTATGCCACTTTGGTGTCCATTTTTTATCCAAAGTTTACGTGAGTCGCCTTTATCCAAAGCGACTCACCATGAGCACATTCGTCAGAAGAAAGAGAACCAATGATATATCACTGTCGGTGCAGTACGGATGTTCATAGAACCAAGTGGCAAGCACTTACAATACGCTAGGTTAACCCATTCCCCGTGTACACATTCCCCAACAAAGATAGCTAGGACAAGACGCTACACAGTACTATTTTGAAGTGCTTAGGACCTGATCCCATGACCCCATGACCCCCTGACCCCCCTGACCCCCCTGACCCCCCTTGACCCCCCTCAGGACCAGAAGCCGTCGGTGATCTCGCTGCAGAAGCTGATCGTGCGGGAGGTGGCCAACGAGGAGCGGGGCATGTTCCTGATCAGCGCCTCGGCGGCCGGCCCGGAGATGTACGAGGTGCACGCCGCCTCCAAGGACGACCGCAACGCCTGGATGAGGCTGATCCGCGAGGCGGTGGAGAGGTGAGCGCACGGGGAGCGGCTACCGCCACCGCAGAGGCCTGGCCCCGATGAGGAGTCGTGCGGAGCAACAATGTTAACACGTAGCAGTCAGCCAAGTCTGCTGCCTGATTTACTGTCTGTCTGTTTGGAATGACTGTCCGTCACTTTGGTCTGTTTTCTGTCTGATTATCTGTCTGTCTGTCTGTCTGTCTGTCTGTCTGTCTGTCTGTCTGTCTGTCTGTCTGTTTGGACTGTCTATCGCTTTGGTCTGTTTTTCTGTCTGATTGCCTGTCTGTCTGTCTGTTGGGACTGTCTTATCGTTTGGTCTGTTTTCTCTCTGTCTGCCTGTCTGTCTGTCTGTCTGTCTGTCTGTCTGTCCAGCTGTCCGGAGGAAGAGGACGACTACACCAGCGAATCAGAGGACGAGAAGCGGGCTGCAGAGGCGCGCGTTCAAAAGATACACAAACTGCAAGGTGACCCCTTAGGACCAAACCCCGTGACCTCTCCCATCACCTGACCCAGCCCGCCCTGACCCCACGCTGACCCCATACGTTCAACGTGTGACTTAGCTGTGTTTGAAATCGTTCCCTATCACGGATATAGTGCACTATAAAGGGTGCTTGCATTTTGTAGTGGTCTTCAAATTGTCAGTGGTTCATTTCATTCACTATATAGTGGACGATAAAATACCCACAATTTGAGCGCATTTACTGACGCAAATGACGTTTAGAAATGTTCAGCGTCGTGTCCGAATTCTCGTTATATAATTCACTATCATAAACACTACGTAGGGAATAGTGAGTGAGGGAAGAGGGAACGATCTCCCACCCAGCTCTGGTGTGACACTGATGCTGGTCCCTGGTTAAGACTGCTCACCGCTAACACGGGGTTACAAACAAACACGTTCCCCCAGAGAGCCTGATGAGCCGCGACCAGCAGATCGTCTCCAGTCTGGAGGAGAAGCTGGGGATCTACGCCGAGAGCATGGCGCTCCACTGGAAGGTGGACCCGTCCCAGCTGGAGACACGCATACGGGTGCAGCCCCACGCCGACGAGGTCCCGCAGGCCGCCGTGTGGCTGGCCGCCGCGCTGCAAGAGAGTGGGTCCCTCCCTGTCTGTGTGTATCGGTCTGTCTGTCTGTCTGTCTGTCTGTCTGTGTCTGTGTCTGTCTGTGTCTGTCTGCTGTCGGTCTGTGTCTGTCTGTCTTTCTGTCTGTCTGTCTGTAGTCTGTCTGTCTGTGTCTGTCTGTCTGCTGTCTGTCTGTAGTCTGTTTGTGTCTGTCTGTGTGTCTGTAGTCTGTCTGTCTCTGTCTGTCTGTAGTCTGTCTGTCTGTGTCTGTCTGTCTGCTGTCTGTCTGTGTCTGTCTGCTGTCTGTCTGCTGTCTGTCTGTCTGTTTGTGTCTGTCTGTGTGTCTGTAGTCTGTCTGTGTCGGTCTTTCTGTCTGTAGTCTGTCTGTTTGTGTCTTCTGTCTGTCTGTCTTTCTGTCTGTAGTCTGTCTGTTTGTGTCTTCTGTCTGTCTGTCTGTCTGTCTGTGTCTGTCTGCTGTCTGTCTGTGTCTGTCTGTCTGTCAGTTGTTCCCTGACTTGTGGTCGACACAGTGTTGTCCAGAGTGCGTTACACACACACACACTCTTAATGACACAGACATCAGGGCTGAATACGGACTGTGTGTACGTATTCAAAGAGGACACATTGACACAATCGAGTCACTGATGCCAGGTGGGGGAGAGTGAATCCAGAAGGATTATGGAAATATCATCTTTTTAATATTTATTTGTTGCTGTCAAACATTCGGACCCCTTGTGTTTCCCTGGCAACATGACACCATTCTTTATTTTCATCCACGCGGTTGTGCGTCACACACATACATAACACACAATAAAATACACAATATTGCAAATTATAGTAGTCGGATAGATTGTATTTTGAGCAGTGTAGGAGGCATCTTTATTAAAAAATTCCAATTCAAATATAAGATAAAGTAATATCAACTTTATTAATTCCACACTGGGGACATTCACTTTCCACAGCAGCTCAAGAGTGAAAAGGAGAGAAAATAGTGATTTAGTGATAAAAACAAGAAGTTCAAAAACGATTGATTGAAAGATCAAACGTGTTGTCCACTGCCTGGTCCTGTAACCCCACCGTACTGACCACTGTCTTTCTCTCCTCCCCCTGTCTCCCCTCCCTCCCCCGTCTCCCCCCCCCCCCCCCCCAGCTGAGAACCTGAAGACCATGCTGCAGCCGCTGGCCGCCTCCCCCTGCAGCCCGGACAGCGTGAGCGACTCCGTGTTCCCCCCCAGCCCCCTGCTCCTCTCCCCTCTCTCCCCTCTCTCCCCTCTCTCCCCCCCGCACGACGCCGGCTCCCTGTGTGAGGAGGAGGAGGAGGAGGAGGAGGAGGGCGAGGGGGAGGGGAAGGAGGAGGTGGAGGGGGAGGGCGTGGCCGAGTGGGCTGACGGCGTCACGCTCAGTTTGACTCACCTGCAGAACGGACGGGGGCCCGAGGACTGCGACAGCATCAAGGTACACATGAGGACCACCGGCCTCGCAAAGGAACGCTTCTTCATTCAGGAAGGGTGGTCTTCATTTGTGTTTATTTTGTTATTATTATTATTTATGTATTTAGATATTTATTTCGTTATTTGTATTTTCTCTATAGCATTTTGTATTCAGTCATTTCCTGCAGCGGTATCAGAGTTTGAAAATGACCTAGAAATATAGATCTAAATTAGCATAGAGTGACCACGGTTCAGTCTCTCTCAGAACACAGCAAGGGGCTGCTTTTACCTTCACTGGACGTCCACCTCTGAATGTTATCATAGCAGCATCGCTCAGAGTGGACGCCAGCCGTGAACGCTGCCCTCAGCGCTTTCCCTCTCCCCGTAGACATGTGGCTGTGGATTGCTTGCATTTGCCTGAATTATTTATTTAGTAGTCAATCGGAATTAGAATTCAATCTAACGTTAATTATTGATGAGCTCATAAAAAGAACATTTCCCATAAATATAGAAGCGTTAGGACCGGGAATTACCCTGCTGTCGTTCCATGTTGTTCTACTGTCATATTGCTGTCGCTGCCGGGGCTGACATGGATGATTTCCTCTTTGACACCTGAATCTAGCCCTTGTCAAAAGCTTACAAAAGTTTACACAAATGTGGAATGTGCTCAAATGTGTCACGTCATGAATTCACAACATCCCTTTGAGTTGTTTGCTTCCTGCGTGAGTCGCTTCAGGCCTTTGCTTGTCTCTTCTCTTCTTCGCAGGTCGCCCAGAGTGTTCAAAGCCTGACACAGTTGCTCTACAGTCTGCAGGTGATGTATCCACTTCTTAAGAAACAGTTCACCTGCAGCTTTCTTCTCTGCTCACCTCAAAGCCTGCGCCCCACGCAACACATTGTAACCCTGTTAGTAGGACCTAGTAAACACAACATAAACCCTGTATGTGTGCGTGCGTATATATATATATATATATATATATATATATATAGGGAGAGAGAGAGGGAGGGAGAGGGAGAGAGAGAGAGGGAGAGAGAGGGAGAGATAGAGAGAGAGATAGAGAGGGAGAGAGAGAGAGATAGAGAGAGAGAGAGAGAGCGGGAGAGATAGAGAGAGAGATAGAGAGGGAGAGATAGAGAGAGAGATAGAGCGGGAGAGATAGAGAGAGAGAGATAGAGAAACAGGCACAACTGGTAATGATTTTCTCTTGTTCCGAGCGGTATTTATACCACCATGTCCTCGTGGTGCTTTCCCCCCCCAGGCCGTGGTGAGCATCCAGGACAGCTGCCACGAGGTCCAGAAGCTCCTCCTCTCCTCCACCTCCTCGTCCTCCTCCATCCGCGGCCAGAGACCCCCGTCCCACGCCTCCTCCTCCTCCTCCACCTCCTCCTCCTCCACCTCCACCTCCACCTCCGCCTCCTCCACCACCACCTCCTCCTCCTCCTCCTCCTCCTCCGCCGCGCGGGGCCCCTCCCTGCAGGAGCAGGAGAAGCAGCGCAACCTGGAGAAGCGGCGGGAGGAGGCGGCGGCGGCGCTGCGGCTGCAGGGGCGCCTGCGCCTGGACCGCCAGCGCTGGGAGCGGGAGTGCCAGGCGCGGGACGGCCAGCAGGGGGCGCTGGAGGCCCGGCTGGAGGAGCGGGAGCGGCGCTGCGGCCTGCAGGCGGAGAGCCTGCGGCGCGAGCGCCGGGCCCTGGAGGGCCAGCTGGAGGAGTACCAGCAGAGCCTGGAGCGGCTGCGCGACGGCCAGCGCAGCGTGGAGCGGGAGCGGCGCCGCCTGGACACGCAGCAGAGGATGCTGCGCGGCTGGAGGCACGGCCGGCAGAGGAGCCTGCCCAGCATGGGGCCCGCCCTCGTCATCCCCCTGGGGGAGAAGCAGGTGAGGGTGAAAGGGGTGAGGGGAGGGGGGGAGTCACACACACACACACACACACACACACCAGGCATGTACACGCTGTTAAAGGTGCCATGGTCCTCCCCTCTGGGGGAGAGGCAGGTGAGGGTGAGGGGGGGAGTCACACACACACACACACACCAGGCATGTACACGCTGTTAAAGGTGCCATGGTCCTCCCCTCTGGGGGAGAGGCAGGTGAGGGTGAGGGGGGGAGTCACACACACACACACACACACACCAGGCATGTACACGCTGTTAAAGGTGCCATGGTCCTCCCCTCTGGGGGAGAGGCAGGTGAGGGTGAGGGGGGGAGTCACACACACACACACACACACACCAGGCATGTACACGCTGTTAAAGGTGCCATGGTCCTCCCCTCTGGGGGAGAGGCAGGTGAGGGTGAGGGGGGGAGTCACACACACACACACACACACACACCAGGCATGTACACGCTGTTAAAGGTGCCATGGTCCTCCCCTCTGGGGGAGAGGCAGGTGAGGGTGAGGGGGGGAGTCACACACACACACACACACACCAGGCATGTACACTCTGTTAAAGGTGCTGTTGGTCAGATTCCAGAGTTCGGAAAAGAGTGCGGAAAAGAGCAGAAGAGAACACATTGTTAAACCAAACAACCGTCTGATGGTCAGAAATGAGCCGGCTGGTTACAACGGACACGCTCTCACACCGAGGCTGGTGCAGTCAACTAGAAACACACATTCTCACAGAGCATTTCACTCACTAATAGCTGACGGACGGCTAGGCCTGTTCTGAACATTTACACTCTATAGACGCTCACTTCACGATTCACGGTGCCTCGTGCAGATACAGGAGAGTATCTGAGAGAGTCTTAATCTGTGAAGGTTTGCCTGACGATACCACTTACACATCTGATCCATTCATTATGTATCCCCGACGTTACAGTACACACTTAAGCCTTTGCATGTCTATAGCGATTCAAAGAAACAACTCAGAAAAGTTTACATTTGTGACGACAATGTGCTTATTCTACATCATGACTAATTTGCAATTCCTAATTGTACAAACTCTTCTTTGGCTTCTCTTAGAACATATTTGTATGGCTCTTCCAACTTATACCCATTCCAGACCCCTGTTATATACCTGTCTGGGCTAGTTAAAACACACGTATTGATTCCTCTCGCCTCATTAGAAGCACGCTTCTGTCTTGTAAAAATAATGATCCTGCATCTGGCCTTGGGCTTACTGGTGTCCAGGGTATGTACACAATAACAAATGTGTTATTGAATAGTTTATCCCAAAACATATCCACATCAGCGCATGCCTACTCTTTACCTTCTGGTTGTATAACTCCCTTTGTTTTTCGGAACAAATATGAATAGCTAGATTGTAAATCCTCATTGAAAGCATTTCATAAGCAATATAACTCTTTAGGTTTCAAAGTTGCAATAACTTTATATTCATATGAGACAAGAGTAAAGGGAGTTGTGTATAGATACATATTAGTATATCATTTTGTTCTATCTATAGGGCATATACATCGTGACGTCACACCGCAATGGCCACCATCATAAAGGAAGATTGGCGCTTAGGAATGTTTATGAATAATGGTGTTCATCTAAACAATGGTGGTCATTGTTTAGAAATAATTGAAAAGAGTTATGGGGAGACATTGTTGTGTTTTAAACTGCCACAGCGTATCTCATGAAAGTTTTTGATTACCCTTTTTCACAGCTTATTTATGTTTATTTACTATAGCTCCCTCGAGTCATCACAAAATGGCGGAGTAGTGGCAACATAAAATCTGAAATGGGACAAAGGCAACACTATATATCCATGGTCATTAAGGGGCAAAGCTTTTCTCACCACCCCCCAGCTCACTCTCAGACACACACACACACACACACACACACACACACACAGAAACACACAATCAAACACACACATTCCCTCACACAGACACGCACACACACTGTGTGTAACCCCTATGTGTTTGAGTGTGTCACACTCAAACACAGACACATACACTCACACAGAC
>NW_028178665.1:0-6000 GCF_964030765.1 Micromesistius poutassou | reverse complement strand
CTCTCTCTCTCTCTCTCTCTCTCTCTCTCTCTCTCTCTCTCTCTCTCTCTCAATTCCATTCAATTCAAAAAAGCTTTATTGACATGAGAAATATACATTTGCATTGCCAAAGCGGGTGAACAATAAAATAAAAAGGGTTAGAAAATAAAATAAAAAGGTAAAAAGGTCAGGTATATAATATCTAATATAATAAGTATAAAACGTTAAATACAAAATATATATACATATCAAATAGTATGCTATAAAAGTACTGTAATGACCTCATCTGTGACTTAGGAATGTCCAATCACAAGTACTTGTTCAACATTTATTGTTTCCAACCTGGTCACTGTATGGCCGTAACCAACGCACACCACAACACACACAACCAGCGGTCCATCGGAACACACGCCCACGGCGCGCTGAGCGCTTCAACGCGCATGCCCCCACCCTCCTGTTCTCAAGCCCCGCCCCCAGCTGACCGGGCGATTGGAACCCCTACACTGATTGGCAAGTAGAACATTCCAATGCATGCACATAGAACAACTGGAATAACAGACAAAGACATATGAACACATAACACATAACACACAAACTCTTAAAGAGGCCCAGGGTCGCTACAGTAGGCTACTATAAAAAAAGTAAATGTGATATTATTAAAAAATGACAAAAATGACAGTATCTCGTATGAACAGATAAATGAAAGATACACTCTAAATACACAGTATGTACAACATGGAGGATGTGTGCAATAGTGTACGGTGTAAAGAGTCCAGGGGGAGGAGTCTGTTTATGGGGAGCTTGAGGTCCTCCTCTCATCACAACAGGGGACCAATCTCGCTGCTGCGATCGCACACTGTTGTGTTTCCCCCAACAGGTCTGGCGGTTTGTGAGCATCTGGAGCGTCTTTAAAGTCCTTCCTTTGTGATCCGTGGGAAGTGTGTGTTCCCGATGTCTTCGTATGACCGGCAGGAGGTCAGGAAGTGCAGCTCTGCTTGTAGTTGGTTTAGTTTGCGGTGGGAGCACAGTCTGTGTTCTCTTGTGAGCCAGGTCTGTCTGTGGCGTCCCTTCTCCGTGGCCAGGCTGTGTTCACTGAGTCTGTATCTGGTCAAGGATTTCCTCAGGTTTGGGTCGGTCACGGTGGTCAGGTATTCTGCCGGACAAAAAGCAAGCCAATTGACTCTGGTTTTTGGTGGACGCGTTCCAATGTGCCAAATAGTTTTCCTTTAGTTTTCTTATCATTTGGTGTTGCCTGATGTGTTGATTGTTGGACAGAGTCCCAGGACAAGCTGGCTACGGGGACACTTTTCAGGGTGTAACTCTCTGTGGTGTTGAGAGCAGACCCGGTGGCGGCTACTTCTTCCGTATAGCCGACCACCCCGCCGCGGTCCCCGGAACCAGGTAGACCCTTCCCTTTGTCTACCCCGAGCACCCTGCACACCACCACCCAGAGGAAGCCGGGCCCTAGGTGGGTCCAAATCACCCCTCACCGTCGTGAAGTTGCCAGGCGCACGACCCCGCCCTCTTCCCCCGATAGGTTTCGGGACCTGAGTCAGGCCTGTCCGCCCCTCGTCGGAGGCCCTCGGTCTAGCCTAGCTCTGTCGTGTGGAGACCCCCAGTCCTACAGGCGCGCTCCTCTCAGTCGGTCCCTCTAGGACAGGGTTCCCCAATTAGTTTTGCCAGAGGGCCAAATTTGGTCAAGCATGCCACGCCAAGGGCCGAGATATCGTTTAATTTTTTTAATTCGCCATTTTTATGTGCACATTTTGCTTTAATTATCATTACTATAATTATTAGTAGTAGTTGAAAATACCCTGTGTTAGGAGTCACACAATAATGCTCTCTTGAAACTAAATTTGTCCAAAACCTATCATTAATTTATTAAAATGCCGCTGGAACATCAGCAAACAAAAAGTCCAGCAAAGAAACACGCACACAGTGCAGCAGCCCCAAACATAAAAACTTAAATAGCATCAGCACAGTGTGTCTTCAACAGGGCATTGGGCCTGGTGCCATCCATCCAGATCAGTGTGTGTTCACATCCACTCTCTTCCCCTCTCTATATGTCTCTCCCTCCCTCTCTAAGAGACACAGGAAGATTTTAGTTAGTTAGCTTTAAAATGTGATACCACAATATGTGACATTAATTTTAAACTTTTTAAATATGTGTAGCAAATAACATCAGTCTGTAAACAAAACAAACAAAAAAAAAAAAAAAATATATATATATATATATATATATATATTTATTTTTTTACATGTGAATGCCACTGGGTCAGCGCGGGCCGGACATTTGGCTCCTGCGGGCCGCTAATTGGGGTTCACTGCTCTAGGATATATTCTAATTGTACGCTGGCGTGCTTCGATCAACTCCACCGGGGGTGACAAGCCGCCCCGGCACCTCCCCGCACCGCCAACGGATCGAGTGAACCCAACCTCTTAAACTATCGGGCCGCTGCCCGCAGCATCAGCAACAACACTGCACCACAACAACACCAGCCCTTTGTATCATGAGCTCTTCACCTTTAGACGACCGGGAGAGCGGGTCCTCGCGGCGGGGTGTACCCCTCCTGGGTCACCCGCCAAAGCACCCAGTCCCAAACGGGGGTTGGAATTGCCTACTACAACACGTAGTCAGGTCGTTTTATTCCAATAAAAGTAATAAAAACGTAACAATGACAAAGTAAAAAAGCTGTCCCTAGAGTCTATCTATCTCCTACGTCCGACCAACAAGGTGAACAAGAGCAAGAGTGAGAGTGTCAGAGTGTGTCCCCACGATGTTGCGTGGTCTATTTCCTATTCTAATTGTCTATAATAATAATAATAATATTATTATTATTAATAATAATAATAATAATCTATAATTATAATTATAATTGTAAAAACACTGGCTCCGATTGGCTACCATGAAACATGACTCTGCCTTAGCCAATCATAATCGCTAACCCACTCGGTCTCCTAGCAGTTTGTGTGTGCAGCCAGGGGTGCGTTCAGATTACGCAGTTTATTCAATCAATTCATAGTAACGCACCGCATTTAACTGTCAGTAACGGTAACGCTGTTGTAATAACGGAAAAAGTGATTAGTTACATTACCCGTTAGTGAAAAAATAACGGCGTTACCTAACGGCGTTATTACAAACACTGCTGAGGAGGCTGGTTGACGTTCTTCTTTCATGTGATGTTGATACTTCACCTGCGCGGCTCGCAAAGTTGCGCAAGTTCTATTTTGGACCAATCACAGCAGAGCAATCGCTCTGATCCACAGACACGGGACTAGCCTCCTGCGCGCACTAGGGTGGCCGTCACCGTGGGGTAGGGAGAAACGTCTTCTCCATTGCTGTGTATGTCGACATGTGGAGTAATTCACAATAAAGCTGACTTTGACTTTTCTACACAGTACAAGACATTTATTAATATCTCTAGAAATAATTAGATGGTTTTGAAGCTAAATCTTTGCTCTTCAATGAATGTCAATGTTATGTTAGTTAATTAAATTAAAAAAAATATTAAATCACTGATAAATCTGAAGTGCCGCTCGCGGCGTTGATTTTGGGAGGCGGGCTTCGAGGAACAAGGTTGTAGTTGAGGTTCTGTCTCCTGTTGTACAGTTTGCCCCTGAGGTCCAGACATTGCATTCACATGAGTAGGAATAACCAGCATTTACCATCAGAACAATACAGACCATGTCATGTAACTCTTCCTGCAACAAACATTATATTATAGTATTAGTACATCATTATATTATAGTATTATTATATTATAGTATTATTACATGGTATTTATATATATATATATTCTGACTATATTAAGGCAGACTTTACAGTTGGCTCAGTGGTGTGTGTGTGTGTGTGTGTGTGTGTGTGTGTGCGCGCGCGCGTGCGTGCGTGCGTGCGTGTGCTGCGTAAAGGGAAACCTTCGTTTTCCCCGAAACCACGTGACCCGCACTGAGCGGCTCCGTCCAGTCTGAGGGGAGGCGGAGTTGGACGTCAGATCGGTTCAGTTCTGAACTTCCTCATCTGAGCGGTCTGTCGCAGCCAGCAGCTCTTCTTTCTCCGCTTTTAAAACCTTTCACCTGATTTAACTTGTTTTATGAACACTTTAACCTCCGTTTCTTCACTTACATTTACACTTTTATAACTTTACACCGTATGGACGCGTTTTAATCACGGAGTAGATAAGGTAAGATACGTTCAATCCATATCCGTTTGAAAACGGATATGGAGGGCACCGAAAATCCCGGTCGGATCCATCCGATCGTGTGTGTGTGTGTGTGTGTGTGTGTGTGTGTGTGTGTGTATAATCTCTCGCTCATTCGTTATTATTCGTTATAATACTCTCCAACTACATAGGCAGTCAGGCACGCGCATCTGTACCCTACATGTTAAAAGGCGTGTGTATCGCTTATACACACGATTATACACCGGATTTCTGAGACTAAAAGTTGTCTCAGAAAAGAAAGTTATATTGGTTCAAAATATTAACATACTATTTTTAAATGAAAGAGGCTGGGGTTTAGTTGTATATACTTTGTTTATGTTGTTCAGTAGTATATGCCTACATGAGGCCGTAAAGCAGTTAACAGAGCTGAGGCGGGTCCTCGGTAGTCTGTACTTGGAAGTCCGGACTTGCCAAGTACAGATTTAAGTACGCACTTCCAAGTCCGCCATCTTGGAGCGGTCGACCGCTCCACAAAAGCCGTTTCTCAATTCGCGTTCTCGTGTGTTCTCGTGTACTTGCGTTCTCGATAAACGTCACCAGTGGTGGCCCAAGCACTGTTCCAATTCCAAGTACTGTCGTAAAACCCGTGTGTGTTCTCGATGCGTTCTCGATGAGGCCGTTCTACCGAGGACGCATCGGAGGTGACTCGTGTGGACTCGGGACCGTTAAATATCCCAGAATGCATCATCGAGTCCGCTGCTGTTCCAGTGTGCAGAGTGCGGACTCGCGTTCTCGGAAGTCTGTACTTGAAAGTCCGGACTTGCCAAGTACGTACTTCCAAGTCCGCGAGAACGTAGTCCGCGTACTTGGTATTGAGAAATGGCTTCACTGTAATCTGTTTGGTGCAATGAACTGTCAGCGCATTTAATTAATCGAACCTCGCTGAATACCAAACTGATGTTCACACGAGGTTGTTCTGCTGCAAAGGTCATACATGTAGCTATGATACAGGACACACGGCGGGTTTTAATATTCATAGTGGGCTTAAATAAGACTCCTTGACAAAGCAGTTTGGTACGTCGTGCGTGCGCGCGTGCGCGTGTGTGCGTGTGTGTCTCCTCCTCCTCCGTCTCTCTGAGCGTCAGATCGGTTCCGTTCTGAACTTCCTCATCTGAGCGGTCTGTCGCAGCCAGCAGCTCTTCTTTCTCCGCTTTTAAAACCTTTCACCTGATTAACTTGTTTTATGAACACTTTAACCTCCGTTTCTTCACTTACATTTATACTTTTATAACTTTATACCGTATGGACGCGTTTTAATCACGGAGTAGATAAGGTAAGATAAGATAAGATAGACAGTTTACTACCGTGTATATTGTCTTTAGGTTACTGGTAATAATAATAATAATAATAATAAATTTAATTAGGGACCGAGCCAAACTTGGCAAGGACCCTATTGAAACCCTCATGATTATTAGGGACCGAGCCAAACATGGCAAGGACCCTATTGAAACCCTCGTGATTCTTCTTATTATTATTTTTAGGCCACTTCGACTGCATTTTTCCCCCCCTGCACATATTCGAAAACTCATTTTTATTTGGCACATTTGTGGGGACTGGTGAAAAATTTGATATTCTAGCCCTCAAATTCACATTCGCCCCTAGGTGGCGCTATAGCAACTGTTCAAAAGTGCAAACTTTGCACAAGCAGCACGCGTCACCGGTTTGGCCTACACTCATGAAACTTTGCACACACATGTATATCCTCATGATGAACAAAAAAGTCTCTTGAACTGAACACTTCCGGTAGCCAAATTTTCCGCCATTTTGAATTTAGTTAAAAACAGTAAATTCCCCAAGGATC
>NW_028178667.1:5000-8600 GCF_964030765.1 Micromesistius poutassou | reverse complement strand
TTTGTGCGTGTGTGTGTGCGTGTGTGTGCTTGTGTTTTTGTGTGTGTGTGTGTGTGTGTGTGTGTGTGTGTGCCTCTATGTGTTTGGTTGTGTGCGTGCGTGTGGTGTGTGTGTGTGCTTGTGTTTTGTGTGCGTGTTTGCGCCGTGTTTGTGTTTGTGTTTGTCACGCTCAGAGTCTCTTAGGGCGGCGTCCACCTCTCTCTCTCTCGCCTCAATACGCCCCCCCCAAAAATATTAAATAGAGAATACTGCTGCGTCGGCAAATATCTTCTTAAGAGCGTTCCCTCGTCATTAGTTTGCATTAGTAACGCAGGGAGCCGTGCTTGTGATGCCGAGCACGCCCTGTGGTGTCTGATTACTTTGTGGGCGAATAGATCCCAGAAAAGTTTGGCAGTTGACGCGCCATTGTTGCTAGTGAGCTAACTCTGAAGCGCCGGCGTCGTCTGTCGTCCTTTCATCTACGGTCCGACCGGAAAGTTTTCTCTGCCAAGAAACTTTTCTTGGCAGAGTTTTTTTTTTGCAGACATAGATGCATGAATACACACACATCCAGTCTTTACATAGGCCTTAATACATACATTAGTCAGGCAACCGGAAAGAGACACACACACACACACACACACACACACACACACACACACACACACACACACACACGTGAGCACATACAAATATTAGCATTACCTAAAGTTACCCCCTTAGCCTTTAAGCAATCTGTGCAACAGCAGCGGATATAACGACAAAAAACGTTCATAAAACTACCAAACCACATCGCAATACTCCCCGATAAACCGCACTGTGTAAGCAACTCCAATCTGAGCGGCATCGGATCAAAGCTTCCCCCTCTCCCTCAACTTAAAGCCCACAACAATGACTCCACACTTAAGTGTGGCAGAAGAAAGAAATCCCGACACGGCTTTCCTTTGAATCGGCGGAAATATGATTGCAGGCTCACCTCTCTGTCACATCCCAATTGTTGTTCGGCAGAAGGAGTGGGAAATGTGCTCCTCTGAAGGTATCAGAGCCGACCGACCATCTGTTTGTCGTCCCACAGCCCATTCAGACGTCTTAGCCGTGATCCATGCCTTCGCCCTCCCCATTCAGCCGTCCATCACACACACCGTCACCTTTTACCCTCTATGGTTCATCTGGGTAAGAGGGAGCCATTCTCCTCTGCACACACAGACACACACACACACACACACACATTTCTGGGCTTCATGCACACACACACATCAAATGTTGTTCACGCACACACACACACACACACACACACACACCTATAGTGTTCACGCACACACAACCGTTTACACACACACACACACACAAGCTCCTGACCCGCTGGCTGTCGCCCTGCGTGGCTGACATGTGAATGTGTGCGTGAACGGGTGAATGCGAGGCGGTGTTTGTGAAGCGTTTGGAGTGGCCGCATGAATGCAGTCAATTCACCGTTTCCCATTTTATCCAAAGCGACTTCAGTTCTGTCGTTCCCCGCAGCAGGGGAGGGGGCCAGGATGTCACGGCCGGGGGGATCCTACTGGGTTAGGCCGCGCACATTGTGAGGATCATCTCTGCGTCTGTCCGGCCGTCTATCTATCCGTCCACCGTCATATCCGTCCATCTGTCTCTGCGCCAAACATTCATCTCCCCGTCAAACTCCCCCCTTGACCCGCCCACATGTCCGTCTGTCTTTTAATCCATCAATCCGTTCGTATGTCCGCCCGTCTGTCCGTCTCTCCATTCGTCCACCCTTTGGCCGATGTACCCACAATCCATCCCACCACGCCCGTCAATCTGCTCCAAATGCTAAATGATAAATGAACTGCATTCATAAAGTGCTTTTCTAAACAGCGCTTTACAGCACTGCCTCACATTCACCCGTTCATTTACCCATTCACCCACCGACGGCGGAGTCGACCACGCAGGACGACAGCCAGCAGCGGGGTCAGCAACAGTCAGGGTGAGGGCGTCTCGCTCAGGGGACACCTCCACACTCAACAGCTAGGAGGAGGAGGAGGAGCCGGGGATCGAACCAGCGACCTTCCAGCCAAGCCGCTCTACCTCCTGAGCCACATGCTGCCCCCTGAAGTCTCGTTGTGTTCTTTGTCGTACACCACTTATCCAGAGCAGGTTGTGTGGCCAGATGAAACAAATTGCCCAATTGCTCTAATAAAAAGCATCTCTAGAGGCTAATGTCAGTCTGCCCTTGCGGCAGACTTGCGTCAGAAATGATCTATTCAGGGCGTTCTTCAGACAGAGTTCAGTCGGCCACTCTGCGCTGGTTCTGCCTGCTGGTTTGTCCAGTGAGTGTCCGGTAAGTTCACTCATGCCTCTTTTCCACCGACAGCACCAGCTCAACTCGCCACGACTTAGCGCGTGACCACGACGATAAAGTACTCTTCACCGTGGGTAACTGCAGTGCCCTACTTATGATGATAATGAAGTCATATGTATAGAATTATAATATATTAGTAATGTAGTGATATAGAAATTGTACATATTATAATGGAGTAATTACTAATGAAGTATTGTATGAAGTATGTATTATAATATAGCATTTAGTGGGTTAGGGTTAACCCTATTACGTCATGTATGAAGCAAATGATTACTAAACCATCATCAGTTATCAAGTTACCGCTATCAAACCATGAGTCAGATAACGTGAAGTGAAAACTGACGCAGTGTTTATTCATAATGTTTCTATGGCTTACATAAAGACTAGGCTATTCACCAGCACCTGCCCATAGCCCAGAGATTATGTTGTAGCCTTGGTGTATTCTTATTCAGCGAACAGTTTAACCTTCTGCCGTACAACTGTGCGCGGCCGTGCACTTGGACTATAATGGAAACGTCTGGGGCCTGGCTGAAGACGATAAGACTTTAAAACACGGCCTTCTCCCTGATTCTCATTCAGTCCTTCCACTCGTTCCGGATGGAAGTTTGGGAGCGTGTGAAAGTTTCTCCGGAGTTGGGTCGCTCCGACGGTGTATTAGTGCCGTTAATGTGGAGGGAGGCTTTTCTAGTCGCACGGATTAGAAGTCTCTGTTTTCTCTCTTTGTGTGTGCGTGTGTGTGTGCGTGCACGTCGTGTGTGTGTGTGTGTGTGTTTCTTTGCACGTGCGTGCAATCTTGTGTGTGTGTGCGCATATGCGTGTATGTTGGTGTGCATATGCATGTGTGGGTTTGGGAATGCTCGTGTGTGTGAGTGTGTGTGTGTGTGTGTGTGTGTGTGTGTGTGTGTGTGTGTCTGGTACCGGTGTCTAAGAGAGAAAGCAGTTCTATGGGATCAAGGCAGTAAAGGGCGGTATTTAAGTGCAGCTGAAAGGTTCTTGGTTCAAACCTCAATGTGTACAGTCTAACTTAAAGGCTACTGGAAGGGTTACTATCAAAGGAAACATGTGTGCTGTGTAATCTCCCAAAGTTTAAATTCAAAATTAAGTCACACATTTTGTGTTCCCCTAATCACGTTTGCTCACATTTTCACCACCTTATGCTAAACTCTGCTCTGCGTCCACATTCAAATTTCTCATAATCCGCTGGGACAATTATTTTTGTTACGCAGCGCTTCGAACCACTAATATTCAGATGCGCACACACACAC
>NW_028178668.1:0-12272 GCF_964030765.1 Micromesistius poutassou | reverse complement strand
GCTCTCAAGGAGGGGGGGGGGGGTGGTGAGAGGGGTGGTGAAGAGAAGAGAACCCTATGATGTACTAGGATGTGACATGGTTAAACATAGCCGGCTGTAGGCGGGCATGGGGAGCGGGGGTGGGGGTGGGGGTGGGGATGGGGGGAGGGGTCACGGTGAGTTCCATAGGGCAGCAAAACGCAACGTAGGAAATGAAAATGTTCTTATTCCGTGTGGCCTGCTGGCGACCCCTCGTCTCTCCTCCGACACGTCTCACACACACACACACACACACACACACACACACACACACGAGAACACGCACACATACACACAGACCCACACGCACACACACACATGCAAAAGCAAACACATGCACACGCGCCCACACACACATGCGTGAAGAAGCGCACCCACGCACACACATACTGTACACACACACACACACGCACACAGACACACGTCAGAACCACCTGAAGGGGTGGGGGTGGGGGGGGGGGGGGGGGGCTGCATTTATTTCATCCCGTCAACGCTGTGAAATCGGGTTATATGTGTGATATTTGTCATGTTTTTTCTGCTTTATAACAGTCGGCCAGACGGCTCGCACGACAGGACCCCAGAAATGTCTCCGTATTACCATGTACAACATCTGCTCCTACGCCGTGTGCACCACATCCCTCTCCATCTTTTGCTTCTTTCTCTGGGCACGAAGCAGGCAGACGGTCACGTGGCCTGGCTTGAATAAATTAATACAATAGACGCGTCCTTAACCAGAAAAGAGACCCGATTTTAGTTGGCTACTCTTGTTGTTTGAGACTGAGCACAGCCTTCCACGGTCGTATTTAATGGAATCCCTAACAAAATATTGCAAGTTTAGACACAGTATTTTGTCATAGCTCTAGTTATTTTTCCACCACACATCTTTGCCCGGGGCGGGAATTAGGCAGCAGCCTGCGCTTCGGCTAAAGAGGATTGGCCTGTCTTCTTTAGAGGTCAATTCAGCCCAAATTGTCTTTCTCCAGGACGAGACTGTAGACTGGCTGCTCAACAGTGGCACGAGATTAACACACCAAAATAATATCCACTATTTAATTCAGGAAGTGAGTCATTGAGAGTTTGTTACCAAACATCTGCCTCGTAAACCCATGTTTACTCTTTTTATGGAATCTCCTGCAAGGCACTTATCACACAATTGACACTAAACACAGTTTTTAACCATTAACCGACACTGCAATTTCACTGTTGGAATATACTCAACTCTCCACAAAAGCAGAAATAAAACTGCTGCTTCTTCAGCTAAATCCACCGCCGCTATACATGAAAGCACCTGACTAAATGACACCCCCCACCCCCTCCTCTCCTTTAATTAGCACCCAACAGAACCGAGACCACAACTCAGCAATATAGACCCACTGAGGGGGGGGGGGGGGGTGTAACTCCGTCGGGGGGGAAGACATGTTAGGGCTGGAAATGCTAGCTTGCCCTAGACGACCGGCCCCACCGAACGTGTATTGGACACGTTTTGAGTGGGGCAAGGGATTGTGGGAAGGCTCGCGTGGGGGGTGGGGGCGGCGAGGGGGATTCCGGCCATCCAAGGGGCGGGACAAAAGTTGAACTTCAGTTCACTTTATGCAAATGAGCGCATAGTGCAGTGCACGTTTGGCCAATGTGATTGGACCATTGACGTTAAGTTAGTACTGGAGGACCGTACGGAGCGCTTCTGTTGACAAAGTGCTGAACTCACCACCACAGCAGCAGCAACCACTATAGAGGGTGTGGGGCGTCGCCACATGTCGTCAAGGTGACAACGCTTTTTGGTGGGGGGGGGGGGGGGCGAGCCAGTACAGTCCGAACGGCGCCGGACCGCTGAACGCTTGACAGCCGCGCTCTGAGCCATCATTTTTTCATAAACTGAGGCTGAGAGCAAAAGAGGATAGATCATCTCCGGCGATATACGGCTCTATTAAACACAGCGGCAACTTGATGCTGGGGGTTGTCGCCCCCCCCCCCACCTATTTCCAATTGATTATGATGGAGTAAATGATGGCTGATCACAGAAGGCCTCGCAGCGGTGCAGGAAATCGGTGAGGTGGGGGGTGACAGGGGGGGGTGTATGTATGTGGGTTTTCATATGTGTTGCCGTGGTGACAGGGCCTTGATCGCACAACAAGGTCAATAGCCTTCCACCGAGATGTAAAGGTAGGGGGGGACGAGGGGTGGCAAAAAAAAAGAAGAGAGAAAGGGAGAGAGAGAGAGAGAGCGGGAGAAGATGTTCTCAAAGGACTGATTACGCCCGTGACCTTTTATCTGATGGCTCGCTAATTGAATCATGTAGTAAATAGATGATGATGATGGCGGAGATGGTGGTGATGATGAGGATAATAATGAGGAAAATTACCTTTTTATTTATTTTCTTCGCCCCTCCTTCCTCGTGTGGTGGAGAGGAGAGGAGCAGAAAGGGTAATAGTGGTAGTAATTGCGGTATGAAGCGGCGCTAACGCCGTGCGAAAAGTTAAAGACACGACGGCGGACATCAATAATACAAGGGAGAGAAAGGGAGGAGAAAGTACCTCACCTTGCACTAAAATAGAATCCACCATGCAATTATGACTCCACCAATGACCGTTACACTCGCCGTATACAGGCTGTAATTTCCAACACGGTAGTAAGCTCAAAGGTAATAGTGCTACAGGCGAAACAAGGCCATGAATTCTTTAAAAGTTCGGCTTGTGAGCGGCAGCGGGGAGGCAGGGGGGGGGGGGGGGTTTCTATATCGTCAAATAGAGAGAGTGTACCCTTAGCAGTGGGGCTCTGCGCGTTGAGGGTGGAATCAAAAAGCGAGGAGTGGTGGCTCCGGCAGCCTGTTTCCCCCCGCCGACGCCGTGCCGAACAGGGACATGATTGACATAATCAGAATGGAAATAATTGCCACGGAAATAACACTGCCAATCAGGCTATCATGTTTGTGTGCAGGCCGTGGTAATTGGAAAACACAGCGACTGGCAGTATCGCTGTGAACCGTTTCCCAGCCAACACCTGCTATGTTGCAACCGGCATCAAATGGACATAGCCGGGGCTGGAGTCACGTAGAGCTGTGGGGGGAGGGGGGGCGGGGGAAGGGGAGGGGGGGGCTGTCCCATATCAAATGGAGTTTGGAAAGGAAAGCATGTGTGTGTGTATGTGTATGTGTGAGTCTATGTGTATTTGTGTGTGTGTATTTGTGTCTGTGCGTGTGTGTGTGTGTGTGTCTGTGTTAGTGTGTGTTTTTGTATGTATCTGTGTGTGTATTTGTTTGTGTGTGTGTGTGTGTGTGTGTGTTGTAAAATGACGAGGGGAGCATACAGGATTTTTTATGGCACCATACTTATTTCAGTATTTCTGTTGTTGTATTTCTTCCCCTCCCTTTCCCTCCTTTATCCCCGTCTCTGTTCCTTCCATGCCGTCCTTCTCTCTCCATTCTCTCCCCATTCTAACTAACGGCGTTGTCAAGGCACCCCTCTCTCCGCTCGCCCCCTCTCAGCCCCTCTGCGTTACTTATTTATTTATTGGTCACAATAAGCTATTGTGGCCCTCGCATCGACTCCACCTCGGGTTCACCCCTGCTCGCCCCCCCCCCCCCCCCCCCCCCCCCCGCCCGCCCCCGCCCCCACCTCCCCCCTGGTTTCCCGACCGGTAATCTCCCGGGTGCATTTTGCACCACGCAGCCTGCTGTTTGACCAGGGGGCTTGGCCCCCCCAACCCCGGGGCAGGTAGCAGTAATGGGCTGAACAGGAAACAGCAGCGGGCCGGGGCCCTGTGGTGTGTGGGCCCTAATGAGAACACGGGAGCGTGCGCTGCGGGTTCGACGCCTGTGCACAAGGGACGTCTCACACCAGAGGGTTATAGGGCCGGCGGAGGGCTAGCGCACACATGTGTACCCGTTTGTTACATTTCCAAACCCGCAACCGCGGGGGAATTCGATTGGCTCCTGGTGCAGTGGGGTGTCACTCATTGGATTGTCTTTGTGCAAAGGGCTATAAAATGATATTCAAAGGCCGACGATCAGAATTCATTATTTACTTTGTGTTGTTGACAGCACAGACTCAGTCTAAGAATACATCTTTTTTTTTTGCGTTCCCAATCCGCTATTAAATGCCAAAAAATAGTTAAAAGAGGCGCTGATCAAATTGTGTGACATTTGCAACGGTAACCCACATAGATGCATAACAAAAAAAACACAGTACCCGAGGAGAAAAAAAAAGGGAAATGACAGGGTTATGGTTCCAACTTGTGTATAAAGAGCTCTGTTTTACTGCCACTAAATCAGTAGGGGGAAAAACTAGCAGAGAGAAGAACAGCAATAAAAAAACACCTTAAAAACCGCCAGTATTATGTGGCTCTTTACCTTGGCTGTGGGTTGGAGACTGAGATTTGATGTAGCGTTTCTCTATTCAAGGCAGGTTCCTGTGTTGTAACAAAATCCTAGTGTCTCTACCTATGCTGGCATGCCTCAGTAAGACTGTATTGTGCTCATTGTGTTCATTGTGTCTTGGTGCGTGCATGTGTGTGTTTGTCTGTGTAATGTGTGTGTGTGTGTGTGTGTGTGTGTGTGTGTGTGTGTGTGTGTGTGTGTGTGTGTGTGTGTGTGTGTGTGGGCTTGTGTGCGTGCATGCTCGTGTGTGTGAGTGTGTATGTGTGTGTGCACATGCGTGCATGTGCATCCAAGTGTGAAGTGTGCGCCAAACAACTGAAATATGTGGGTTTTCTTCAAGAGCTTGTAGAGCCATGAAAGCATGTGATGACAGAGTCTGGTGCACACACTCAATCACTCAGAAACGCTTCAACCCTGCACACACACACACACACACACACACACACACACACACACACACACACACACACACACACACACACACACACACATATAGATAGAAACACACAAATACACATTGTTTTTTAAAAGCTGGTTTGAAAAAAAAATTTCCCCTCCTCCTCCTCCTCCTCCTCCTCCTCTCCTTCCTCTGATTGGCACCAGTTGGTTTCACTACCTCACCGAATCCACAAAGAACCTTGACACACTCTTTTTTCTCACTCTTTTCATATAACCAAGTTGCCATGACAATCCGACACACTGCATGAAAATGTGTGTAGCTCAGCCTTGCCAGTGAGCAAAGTGACTTGGCACTTGAAAGTCATGTGTACGTCTGCCTGTCCTTCATCAGAGCCAAATTAAGCAAATACTGTGCAAGGCCTACTTAAAGGAGGTGAAACACCCCATGCAGGCATTTGCTTTTGTTCCTTAAAATTAAGCTTTTCTTTTTCTTCATTAATCAGTAGTCAGTGGCCCAAATTTAATTTATGGGAATTATTACAGATAATCATATTCAATTATGCGCTAAATGCTAATGACTAATAATACAATTTAAATGAAGACAGCCTTTGCAATCTACAATTCACGGAGTCAGTCAGTAAGGCTCAGTGAGGATTTGAATAACAAAAATAAAAATGGAAAATAAATAATGTACCACGAATCCTCTCACTCACGTTCAGAATAAAAGCCCAGCAGCATCAGATGCATACACTAGTAGTGTGTCTCTATCTAAGCATGTACAGGCAGTTACCCATGTTATTGGAGCCTGAATTGTTGTTATTTGTTTTCCATTTTAGAAAACATTTTAAGATGTTAAGCTTATTCATTTGCAAATCATGCACTATACTATGAGAGCCAAAATTTTAATTTCACCCAATTCACTTTCACTGTCAATCAACAAAAAATCAACAAAATATTGACAAACAAATAATTGATTTCTCCGTTGGCATCGTCATCTCCCATCATGCAATTCACCATTGACTGAACAGGAAGAATGACAAGAGAATTGTAATTCTTGTTCACCCGTCATATTAAAGACAGACTCCTCATTTGATATTCACATAGTGTATAAGTTATACATTTAACTGTTATATAATCATACTTAAAAAAAATAATCTTCTTAGTATATGTGTGTCTTCTGTCTTCTTAAGATGAATGTGTTTTTTTGTTGTGGTACACTGTGAACCATGGTGGGTTTGCTGAAAAAAAAAACAGCCCTTGAAGAGGTATCCATCACCCAGTTTAAGAACCATCGGTTTATAGCACAGCCGGACATGAATGTCCTTTTTTTTTAAATATATATTTCCACCTTTCCTTTTTTTTACAGATAACAAATTTAGACGTTATGATCATAAATATTGACGTTGTGATAAAAAGAAAACCTAGACCTATATATATTCCTAGACTCATAAAGGTCACCGCCACAAAGCACTATTACATTTACTGTAAAAATGGTTGCCACGCCGCCCCACCCCAACAGCTCCCTCCCCCACCCCGCCATCCCATTTCCCAGATGTGCGTGTCCTCTGTGTCACGTCTCAGTGCGTGATCACAGATGCCTGCCTGCGTACTCCTGACAGACACCTGCCCTCCCGATGCGCACTTTGCCGCCGCATCAATCAAAAGACACGCCGTGATCCGAAGAGATCCGCCGTCTCCCATTTTTTTTTTGGTGTGTGTTGTGTTGTTGGGTTGTGCGACCGGTGGGCTGCGTGCCCCGCGTGGCAGTAAGCAGCCGTTGGTTAAAGTGTAGGATGTGACCTTTGCTAAAGGGGCGAGGGGAGGGTGGGGGTGGGGGGGCCATTAGCTTAAAGGTCAGATCGGACGAAACATTAAACATTACTGACCGCTCCGGAGACGGGGACATCGGACCTGTACACCGCCATAAAACTGAGTATGGGTCATGATTCAAATGGGCTGCTGGGTTTCCTATGCATTGATTCCACCCAAAGGCCAGTCACGGTTACCACAAGCGATTGCTTGTTTCCCCATGTCTTACCCTGACGACGTGTCGTCCCGTCCCAAACCCCCTTATCATCAAACTAAACGGAATCCACCGCTCGGACGTATTCAAAAAACATCGGGACTTTGACGGTCCTGTTAGTAAAACGTACTGACCCTTTGTGTGATCCGCTCCGGGTCCGTCTTGCCGTGGTTTGATCCGCTCCTGTGCCGTCTTGCCGTGGTTTGATCCGCTCCGGGTCTTGCCGTGGTTTACTTCAGCCGGACCTTGCCCTTGGGGGGAGTGATGCGACAGCAGGCTTCTTTGTCCGTCTGCATATTGACCTGCAGGCCTTGCTGACACCGGTGACACGGCCGTGCCCCCAGACCCGTGTTGATAATGGAGGACACCGCCGACCTTTCGGCTGAATTAATAATTGATAGAGTAATTGGGCCAGGGCATAAGGAGCCAAGGAGTTTTTTTTACTTTTTTTTTCTTCTTGCCTGTCCCTGCTGAAAGGCAGCCATTATTCTGCCGTGCATGGCCGGCAAAGGGCAAACAGCAGATCAAATATTCACAATAGCGAACACACACACAATTATCCCTGACTTAATGGGGCTGACTTGAGAATATAGACCTACGGCAGACGCATTGGAGCGGATCAGGTCAGTGTGTTCGGTAGTGATGGTGGCTTGGTGGGGATGGGGGGAGGTGGCGGTGTTGGTGGTGGTGTTGATGGGGAGGTCACCTTGAAGAGTTGGTCAACACCGCCGCTAATACGAACCATTAAAGCGGCAGTGCTGAGACTGATGTTCATCTGGTTTTGTCAACAGACCGGCAGAGGTGTGATTAAATAGAAAACGATTGTGGAATGATACTTTATACTTCAATTAAGTGCGAGAGCACCTGCATCCGAATTGCATGATGGGTGATGATGATGATATTAAAGCGTCTGGGAAAGGTTGGGTGGGAGCGGGGACAGACTGTCTACTCCTCCTCTCTCTCTCTAGCTCTCTTACTCTTACTCTCTCTGTCGCTGTCTCTCTTTCTTTTTCTCTCTCTCTCTCTCTCCCTCTCTCTGTCTCTCTCCTGCTCTCTCTCCTTATCTCTAAGACTCTGTCTCTCTCTTTATTCCTCTCTCTCTCCCTCTCCCTCTCTCTGTCTATGTCACTCTCTCCCTCTTCTCCCTCTCTCTGTCTCTCCCTCTCTCCCTCTCCCTCTCTTTGTCTTTCACTGCCTCCCGTTTCCCTCAGCCCTCAGCCCTCGTTGTCTGTCTTTATCGCCGTCTTCCTATTGCGCTCTTTTGTCGAGCAGATGAATGTTTTTTGCGCCAATGCTGCCGAAGCGCTGCATATCAACTTCTGACAGCGCGGCTGTACCATCCATTAAGTCATAATTATGGTAAAGATCTTGTATCTATTATTTGGTGCTTAGCTTTGCGCGCAAATTGCGGCGAGGTCAAGCTCCAATCGAAGCGTGGTGTTTAGTGACTCTGAGTGCCTCAGAGGTTTTTGTAATTGGTCTTTTTGAACGTTAATGGTACGTCGTGATTGATGTGCTCTTCAAATGGATCGGCCACGCCGCTCTTTTATTCTTTTCAGTTTTTCCCAGCCCCTCAGAAAAAAAGGCGTCCAAATAGACGGAGAGCAGATAGCGGGACAAAAAAAAAAAGGGGCACTTGTCATTCGTTCCACACGTATAAATATGTATCTCTAGCTGAGTGTTTTCCTGAGTTTAAATTGGCCAGCGGGCCCCGCTATTACCGACTGGCTGGTATGCTAATGACATAATACTGTGTTTATGCTGTGTTTCAATCCACTGTGAGAATGGAAATTAGGACGGCAGTGGCGGCAGCGGTGGTGGTGGAGATGGAGGTAGTGGTGGTGGTGGCGGCGGTGGAGGAGGTGGTGGTGGTTGGTGTGTTGGAGGTGTGGGGGAAAGACAGATAAACAGCAAAGCAGTGGAGAAGAAGAGAAAGAGATAGAGACCATTTAAGTGATTTCTCAGCTGGACCAATGGTGCGTTTCCCCCTGGCTCACTATTTTACGTCTACCAAAGAAAAAAAGCATATTAACTGACCTCCCCTCCCTCCACCACCCTCCCCCATCCCTCCTCCCCCTCCAACAGCAAAATAGAGCAATGTACTCTATGATGAATTATTCCTATTTGTGTTTGCTCTGCAGCCTCCACTGCACTCCAGCGCGCCTGCATTGTTTATTTTAGTGTTGTTTTTCCAGCCAGAGTGCTTCTCAGTACTTCCCCCCCCCCCCCCCCCCACCCACTGCCACAAACATTCGAGCATCGGCGACCCTTTTTTTCCCTCCCTTTTATAAAAAGAGTCGGTGGGTTGGTGTGCCAGCCTCACGCGGGGCAGCTTAGCTCCATGTACTCCTAACATATTTACCGACAAAATATTCCACCGTCGCCGCCGCACCAGAACAAACAAGCACCTTCTCGCCGGCACTCGTTAACCAAAACTTGGGAAAGACGTACGCTAGCTAGCTAGCGCCCGAGCCGGGTGAAGGTGGGGGGTGTGGGTGGGGGTGTGGAGGCTGCTACACCTTTACAAACAACAGCAGCAACAGCAGGTGGCATGCGCTTTGGGTCTGAAGTGCACTACCCACCAGCATTGCACAGCTGTACCAGACACACACTTCGGCACCGGCTATGCTTCCTTAAAAGAAAAAAAAAAAGGAACAATCCGGAAATGAGGTTTCCAGGTTTTTTCCGCACCCCTCTCCCCCTGACCGCCATCCCCCCCCCCCCCCCCCCCCCCCAACCACATCCCCAACCCCGCCTTCCCTCTTGGTTGAGAACATCCTGTCTTCGTTCCCCACCCCCCCCCCCCCCTTCCAGTGTAGCGCTGCAGGTAACTGCAAGCAGGAAGATAGACACAGCAGACTGCCGGGAACTGAGTCGCACACCGTGAAACTAACCAACCGCGCCACAGAAATGTACCACCCCCGCCTCCCCCTTAACTGTATCCTACTCCAGTATACCACCACAGTGAATCAAGAGTGGCAGAGCGCACTAGCTAAAGAGAGAGAGAGAGAGAGAGAGAGAGAGAGAGAGAGAGAGAGAGAGAGAGACGGCACTAACGCGCGAAGCAATAACGACAGCGAGAAGCGAGGCACCTCGGCGAGATCCAAGACTTCTCCTCGTGCCGCCGCCTTCATTTTGTGCAAAGAAGCTCCCCGCATGAGCACCGCCGCCGCCTGCACGGGGGAGCAGCAGAGCGAGGGTGCTGACTAATTAGTCTACGCCAGACCATCTCAGAGAGAGTCGGCGCTCGGGGCAGGTGGGCTCAAAGAAGCTAGCCCGGCCCAGCCCCCCCCGCCCCCCTGCTGTGATTAAAGGGGGCTGCTTGTTTTGTGCAAATCTAATAGAGTGGTGGTTTGATTGCTTCACCCATGTTGCCTTTTTTTCGTGTTTTTTTTTTTCATGGTGGAGCGCCCGTGTTTCATGTGCATGGTCTGCTGTGAAATAACACGAGGACCCAGTGATTGGTGCAGAGCGAGGCTTCAGGAAGGAGTGGAAGCTGTGTATTGGGGCCTGACAGCCACCCGGAGCTCGCCCCCCGCCCCCCCCCCCCCCATCACCCCAAACGCCGGGCAGGACGATTTCCCTTTATTGGTGCTGGCTTTATTTATCTATATACGTATCCCAAAGTCAATATCCTGCTCCTCAACACCTGAACGCACCCCCCCCCCCCCCTACACATATGAGCTGCCACATGGCGTTTCATTTGGTCTGAAGAGCCCGGGGAAGCGCGAGTGATCAAAAAAAGCTAAATCATACAAAAAATATATACCGAAGGGGGGGGTTGGGTTCTGCCCAAAGACAATTGACTAATTTGGTCTGAAGAGCCCAAGGTTCTGGGTTTCTATTGATTTACTGTCAGCGTAATCCATATCATAACCATCTGCCGCGGCACTGTGCAACACAGAGAGCATATTAGCTGCAGATCTCCTGTGAGAGATCCACCTGTCAGGTGCCTGGGGGTAGCGCTCCTGTAAAGAGCACCTGTAAAGCCACGCCACGTGAATCCTAATTCGCCTTTTTTTTCTGAGAGTTTCGTGCCTTGTACAAAAAATAAAAAAAAACACAACTTCCCCCTCCGCCGCCAGGCTTTTTGCTATGACACAACATGGAACACTGTCCATTTTTTTGGGGGGGGCGGGAAATCACCCTTTATACGTCCAAACATTACGTTACACGATAATCCACGAGAGGAAATGAAATAGAAAAAACAACCTGTTTGCGATCAAAGGGACAGCTCCTCACGCGGTTTAAAGTCTGCGTCATTCTTCTGTCCGATCAAAGCTCACCACATCAGGGCTGGGAATCGGTTCTGAGCACAGTGCAGTGTGGCTTTTGTCCGTCCACCAACCAATTGGTTTGGTGGGGGTCGGGGAGGGAGACGGGATGTCTGTTTACAATCCTCCCGGCCCCGTAATGAAAAGCTTGACGGAGACACAGTGCAGTCCCTCTCTCCGGGCGGCCGGGCCTCCACCCCCCCCACCCCTCGCCGAGCAAACGCAAATAATAATAACCTCTGGAGGAGTCGAGGCAGCGCAGAGGTCATTTATGGCTGACCACCTCCGATAGCCCCTCGCCACTCCGTCCCCGGTCCCCGGAATTGACGGAGAGGCCTGCGTAGGTAGCTGACCGCGTGGCGGAACTAGCAACCGGGAGCGTGAGGGGTGGAGGAGGATGGTGCTGGTGGTGCTGGTGGTGTTGGTGGTGGTGGTGGTGGTGGTGGTGGTGGTGGTGGTGGGGCTGCTTTTATTGAAACCCACTGTGTTCCTCATTCCGCAGTGACACAGAGCGGAATAATGACACTCAGTCTGTCACTCCGGGAGATTGCTCGTAGCTCATTTCTCCGCCCGGGGGGGCCGAAGCATACGTCCGTCCGTCTGTCTGCATTCGGACCCCCAATATCCATCTCTATACCTGTCTGCTGCTCCATTATTCCCGCCTCTTTCTGGTTCCCCTTTTTTGTTTTACCACCCGGCTTGCTGTGCCGTGTGTGTGTGTGTGTGTGTGTGTGTGTGTGTGTGTGTGTGTGTGTGTGTGTGTGTGTGTCCTGCCCGCGTTGACTTATGCCCGTCTGTAGCCCGCGAGAGATAGACCGCGACTTTGCCCTGAAGGACCTCCATCCTGCGCTGCAGACAATATAAATGGGGTGGGCTGTGGGTGTGTGCAGCCTCCTAGCCTCTTGCCTCCTAGCCTCCTAGTCTGTGGTATTTGGGAGCCGCGTTGCGCGTGACAGGGTGGACCGGCGTGGCGGGGTAGTCCCGGGCCTCAGCGACAGAGGCAGAGTACTGTCGGCTTTGTCCTAATCTACTGTTTGTCGCCAAATATCAAGTGGACTGCAGGCATAATAGAGCATGACAATGTAGGATAAAAGTCTCCTGAGGGCTGTTTATTCAATATTACTGCTCCTCCCTCCCTCGCCCCCCCCCCCCTCCTCCCTCTCTCTCACTGTCTCTCTCCGTTCCC
>NW_028178669.1:0-2000 GCF_964030765.1 Micromesistius poutassou | reverse complement strand
AACACACTCTACTGGTACTGGTAATGGTAACACACTCTACTGGTACTGGTAACACACTCTACTGGTACTGGGTACTGGTAACACACTCTACTGGTACTGGGTACTGGTAACACACTCTACTGGTACTGGTAACACACTCTACTGGTACTGGGTACTGGTAACACACTCTACTGGTACTGGTAACACACTCTACTGGTACTGGTACTGGTAACACACTCTACTGGTACTGGTAACACACTCTACTGGTACTGGGTACTGGTAACACACTCTACTGGTACTGGGTACTGGTAAACACACTCTATGGTACTGGTACTGGTAACACACTCTACTGGTACTGGGTAACACACTCTACTGGTACTGGTAACACACTCTACTGGTACTGGTACTGGTAACACACTCTACTGGGTACTGGTAACACACTCTACTGGTACTGGTACTGGTAACACACTCTACTGGTACTGGTACTGGTAACACACTCTACTGGTACTGGGTACTGGTAACACACTCTACTGGTACTGGTAACACCACCTACTGGTACTGGTACTGGTAACACACTCTACTGGTACTGGTACTGGTAACACACTCTACTGGTACTGGTACTGGTAACACACTCTACTGGTACTGGTAACACACTCTACTGGTACTGGTACTGGTAACACACTCTACTGGTACTGGTACTGGTAACACACTCTACTGGTACTGGTACTGGTAACACACTCTACTGGTACTGGGTACTGGTAACACACTCTACTGGTACTGGGTACTGGTAACACACGCTCTACTGGTACTGGTACTGGTAACACACTCTACTGGTACTGGTACTGGTAACACACTCTACTGGTACTGGTAACACACTCTACTGGTACTGGTACTGGTAACACACTCTACTGGTACTGGTGACACACACTCTACTGGTACTGGTAACACACTCTACTGGTACTGGTAACACACTCTACTGGTACTGGTACTAGCTAACACACTCTACTGGTACTGGTAACACACTCTACTGGTACTGGTAACACACTCTACTGGTACTGGTAACACACTCTACTGGTACTGGTAACACACTCTACTGGTACTGGGTACTGGTAACACACACTACTGGTACTGGTAACACACTCTACTGGTACTGGTACTGGTAACACACTCTACTGGTACTGGGTACTGGTAACACACACTACTGGTACTGGGTAACACACTCTACTGGTACTGGTACTGGTAACACACACTACTGGTACTGGTAACACACTCTACTGGTACTGGTACTGGTAACACACTCTACTGGTACTGGGTACTGGTAACACACTCTACTGGTACTGGTAACACACTCTACTGGTACTGGTAACACACTCTACTGGTACTGGGTACTGGTAACACACTCTACTGGTACTGGGTACTGGTAACACACTCTACTGGTACTGGTAACACACTCTACTGGTACTGGTACTGGTAACACACTCTACTGGTACTGGTAACACACTCTACTGGTACTGGTAACACACTCTACTGGTACTGGGTACTGGTAACACACTCTACTGGTACTGGTACTGGTAACACACTCTACTGGTACTGGGTACTGGTAACACACGCTCTACTGGTACTGGGTACTGGTAACACACGCTCTACTGGTACTGGGTACTGGTAACACACGCTCTACTGGTACTGGGTACTGGTAACACACTCTACTGGTACTGGGTACTGGTAACACACGCTCTACTGGTACTGGGTACTGGTAACACACGCTCTACTGGTACTGGGTACTGGTAACACACTCTACTGGTACTGGGTACTGGTAACACACGCTCTACTGGTACTGGGTACTGGTAACACACTCTACTGGTACTGGTAACACACTCTACTGGTACTGGTAACACACTCTACTGGTACTGGGTACTGGTAACACACTCTACTAGTACTGGGTACTGGTAACACACACTCTACTGGTACTGGTAAACACACTCTACTGGTACTGGGTACTGGTAACACACACTACTGGTACT
>NW_028178670.1:0-9434 GCF_964030765.1 Micromesistius poutassou | reverse complement strand
AGTTGATTCATGGCGTAGCACCTTATGCAGAAAACGCCACGTCCAGCCCCTATCTTCAGCTATGACGTCCTAAACGTAAACCTTTCTCCCCCACTGGTGTGATGGCACCGCTGCCTGCACACAGACAGGCTGGGGGGAGTCCTGCCCTGTAGATACACTGTGGACTCTCTGTCACTGTCTCTCCAGGTCTTTCATTCTCGATCTCTCTATCTCTCTTAAATGGTGTGATCTTTTATTACATTGCTTAAGAAGTTTAACAATGAAATAAAGCAAAATAACAGTACAGAATATATATATAGTAGAATATACAGAAGCAGAATATACAGTACAAAAATACAGTAGAGAAAATTAGGCACTGGTCAGGAGTGATTGAATCAAACTCGCTCTCTCTGTCTCTGTCTCTCTGTCTCTCTCTGTCTCTGTCACTCTCTTTCTCTCACTCTTTCGCTTTGTCTCTCTTTGTCTCTGTCTATCACTCTCTGTCTCTCTCTCTCTGTCTCTGTCTCTCTCTCTGTCTCTGTCTCTCTCTCTCTCTCTGTCCCTGTCTCTCTCTCTGTCTCTGTCTCTCTCTGTCTCTCCGGACCCCTGTTGGCCACAGCTTGCCTCAATACGGTGAAGCAGACGTGAGTCTCACTAGTAAATGACGGTGATGAAACAGGATGAAACATCCTCTGTCATTAGCAGCAGCAATTAGACGACATGCTAATGAAGGGTGTGTGGCACTTCACGTTTGAAACACCATGGATTGTTATTTTCTTGCTGTATCCTGCTCTTGATCATTATGCTATCCATTAAAGTGTCCTCTGGTGTGTTGATTAAAAAGAACAAACGCTATTCTGTTTATGTATTCTTGATACAGGTAGCATTTTGAAATGTTTGACCATGTTTGTGGTTTGGCCTTCAGAGCAGTGCTTCTTCTTCTGTTCTGTGTTATATACCCCCACAACCCCATCAGGATGGTTCAAGAACTCCTTCAACAGCCAACTTTGAATACTTTCCTTTCAACCAGTTTTATACAATCATCATTCAGCATTCATTATTGATAACAGTGGCCTTTGAGTTTAAAATGAAATAAGATGAGGTCTACTTCTATTTCTGGTTTCCACTTTATTGATCATTCAACATTCAACAAATACGAAAAACATTCATATTTATGAACATCTTAGCTACATCTAGAACTTAAGTGCGCGCTGGTACCTGCTCACGTACCCCCGAGGTACCACAGGTTCCTCCTGGTTGGGTTGTGAATCCCTGCTTTAGAGGAGCCCAGCGGTCGTGGCCTTGGCGGCCCAGCCTGGCCACGTCCGGTCAGGTCAGGGTTGTGAGCACCGAGGGAACCCGATTGGACACGCTAACAGGCTAATCAGCTGTGGAACGCTTTCCACAGTCGGGAACGCGATCCTTCTGGCGGTGATCAGGTGGTCCGAGGACAATAATGGACAATTATCTGATAGATTCTTCCTCTTTTTATTGAATTATTAATACCGAATTTCACAACAAAGCTGACAGTAATTGAGCTGGGATTTGTTTAGGGGGAAACAAATGATCTCTTTGGACATACGGCGGTAGGCATACGTTTTCATTATAGCGCGCTGTGTGGGTGTATGTTTTCCATCCATTATGCGCTTCCTTTTGTGTCTCTACATCCGCGCATGATGAATTGTCAGTTTGTACGTGTCTAATGGTTATAGATATTTCCCTCCAAACTGCTACAACTTGGCCTCGCTTTGCTTTTGTGTATGCCAGCATTTGTATTCCTATACCCCCACACAGATGTTCCTCATTTATAGAATTAAAGTAAATAAAAAAAAAAAAAACAATGAAAGCAAGCAGAAGAAGCCAAACAACGATAGCGTAGCGTTAGCAACATTAGCATAAGGTTGGCCATTAATCTCCCCTGTTTTGGATTACCCTGTTGGATATTTCCTGGAGTTGGTCATCCTTCTTCATGAGAGTGAAGGATGCGTTCATATCAAGATAGACTGAGATGTATGAATCCCTGGCTTAGACTCACTAGTATTGTCTCTTTGTAACATGCCTGGCCCTGAGTAAACACAGCCACCATTTTAATTAAAATAAATCCACTTTCAGACACAGGCGCAGATATGTAGAATCCTAAGACCGGCACTCCTCCGATAGAGAGACAACAGTGAGCTGATTCAAAGCAGCTAATAAAGAGCTGAGGGGGCAAACCAAAGAGAATTACATAGTACGCTTTTTTTTTTTTTCAATCAATAAAGCGATTCACTCGATTGTTTATTTTTTAAGAGGCCTTTTCTTCTCACTAAGTGACCTTTTTCCAATTCTCTCTGTTTCCCTTTTTATTCCTCTTGAACCTCCACATGCATTGATGACTCAATACATATTTGTTTGCCTACGGCTCTGGTGTGTGCGTTTGTGCTTGTGCGTGTGTGTATGCTTCTGTGTGTGTTTGTTTGAATTTGTGTGTGTGTGTGTGTGTGTGAATTTGTGTGTGTGTGTGTGTGTGTGTGTATACGCGTGTGCATTTCAAGCCAAATCTAGGACAACGCTGGCTGTGGTGTTTATGGAGCATTTGCATGCATCTCAGCAACATTAACACATGAAGACAGATCACGGTGTCTGAGCAGCCGACAGCGCAGGCAGACACGCTGCATGTTCCAGGTGCCTGGAAGTCCTTTATAGGGCAGGCTGCGACACGTAGCCCCACAAACAAAGTAGGGAACGCAACAAAGAGCAACATGGAGGGGAGTCAAATCATTATGGCTGAGTTTCTCCCCTCTTGCGAGTGTGCACACACAGGCACACCCTCACACACATACCTGACTCCACTTTGGAAAGCGGGACAGCCTCATACATGGTGGTGACTTGGAAATCCGCCAGTTTTGTTTGGTCGCTTTCTGGCTAGTACGCTGGTGTGCTATCGGTTAATGGGTGTGTCAAAAGACTGTACCTTGCAAACCTGTTCGATTTAGGTTATTTTTTAACTATTTATTTATGTAGTTTTCACTGGATATTTGTCTTGTCTGATACTTGTCTTAAAGTTTAAATGCACAAGATTAATAGACTACATTATGACATGACATGAGCATAAAATGTTTTTTATGCTGCCCCAACATTATCAAAAATAACTATCTTGTCTATATACCTCCCGGGTGTTCCTAAGCCAATCTATGACCGAAAATCATTACGTCTGTGGCCGGTAGGGGGAGCTCGCAGCTCATAGCTTATTTATCTATTTATTTATTTTTCATCAAGTGGTAACAATATAGAAGTGAAACTGTGCGCTGGCAGTAGGGCGGACAAAACGCAAGCTCCTCTCTCTGCATCAGAATTCAGAACTTAGATGCCGACCGAGGCTCCACAGACACAGCGTGTTTTGGACACCTTGATGAACCCAGCCGGACGGCAGCATGTTAGAAGACATACCTATTCTACGCGTGAACTTATTGATGTCGAGTCAGGAGTGCCCTCCCTTAATGCAGGACTATGATGCCTGACTAGTATTCAGTAGGGCTATGCATTAGTCACATCTCACTTCTCATCAATCTCTCCGCACGTGGTCTCCCCACTAAAGCACTGTAGTCTAAAAATGGAGAATGACGCAGATTCTTGCCTGTCGTCATCAATGACGAAAGCTGGTCAACACATCACAAACACACTTGATAATAAAGATGACAATCGTTTCTTTTTTCAATCAAACAATATTTATGTAGCGTCATCACAAAATGAAATCAATCAAAATGGGCCTAGTTGAAAGACAATCTCTGAGACAATGGCTTCAACTCTGATTGGCGCAGCGTCACCCCGTCCGCAGTGGGCCTGGTCCTACCTGTTGGCCGCTTTTACACAATAACTCAAATAGGCCTATGACATATGTTAACATGAGTTATAGGGAAAACAGACATGATTTGTCCAGCGTCCTCTAATTCGTACTTGCATGCGGAAAGGCTCGCAATCTTTAAGACTTGACAGGTTTAGACCATGAGATTCAGACCGAGATTCAAATATCCCCGATAGACGACTCTTTATCCTCTCTCTCTCTCCGTCTCTCTCTCTCTCCCCTTCCGTCCTTCCCTGCTCCTCTCTCCCTTCCCACTTCCCAGAGCTCTCCTCCCGACGCGCCGCTTCTCGTTGTGTGTGTGTGTGTGTGTGTGTGCGATCAGTTGGAGTTGCGGCTGTGCCGAGCGAGCATAGACCGTGGACTCCCCGTGTTGTGAGCGCCCCTAGTGGCCGCGCTGTTGGAACCGCAGGAGTTAGTGCAGAATCCATGTTCACACTGACATGTACTGGAATTGACTACACTGTTTTAAAAAGGGCTTACGCTTCTGCGAGCCTACGAGGAGGGTTCCGGAGCGGGGCTTCTTTGGTGGTGTTGTGTTGTGTTTGAACCACTTTTTATTTACATTTTTGTGCACGAATCCCAAATGACTTATTTGTGACCTTCTCACAAATATTTATCCAAGTGGAGGAGACGTCGGCGAAGATTGGTGAGGGTGCCGCTGGAGACCCAGCTCAAGGTGCTCCAAGACGCATCCCAAGGAAGCGAGGAACCGCGAGGAAGCGCACGCTTACTCCCCCGTGGACGGGACCTGCGATCGCGGAGGTTTTTGCGTGGACCCCCAGTTCAGCTGGCTTCCTAAACTAAGGGGAAGAAGGGGTGGGGGGTTTGACTCGAGTAGGTCCTTCTGTTAGACACTTTCTAAGATCGCGAGTGAGTGATAGGTTCTGAGGAGCGATCTGTGGATATGTCTTCCACCCCGAGCTCGGGGTAACCCCGCTCTAGGATGGATACTCTTATTTCTCGGACATTGAAACTGGCTTTAGTCAGTTAGGAGCTATTCCCAACTTTCTGCCACATAAGGAATATAGGTGTTTTTTTTTATTTCGGACATTTCGCAGTGAGACGAGGGATTTGCGCGCCAGCTGTGGATGTTTAATGTGCTAGTATGGGTCCGCTAGCACTCATCCTCGTTGGCGGATTACTGTATTTTCAAGTTGATGGTAAGTTGTCCCACGTCTCTTGCCATTGCGTTTTTAATATCATATAGTCTACTTCTCAGACGCACTACGAAACTCTCCGTATGGAAGTTACAGTGCCATTTATTCACTGGTTCATGTCTTACACCACCTCATTATCATCTGGGCGCTGGTTAATATTTCATAACCAATATCAGGTAGCCAATTATAGTCCTCAGTCAAGCGGTAGCTACAGTTGGCCTAGAATCATTCAATAAAAATAAATATTGCTGTTTAATCTTAGAATTTGTTGCCTATTACAATAATTATCTTGCTTATTTAGAAAAATATATACATTAGTTATATTGCTACAATTGTAATAGGCCTACGTAATTTATCTGAAAAATATATATTTTTGAATTCATTTATTAACTAAGTCATTTTGTCAACCATTGAAATAAAATAGGAAAAAAGCTTATCTACTCTTATAGCCAAATGATGGCCAATTCGCCAAGTTATTAAATGGCTCACTGCGGACATTATGAAGCCAATAGACAGTGGCCGTGACCTGCTTGACTACAGATAACATCCACCGAGTGCAATTACGCTGCTGCTTAAACGAAAGGACTAAACAGTGGGACCACACAGCAGATACCGTAGGATTGGGTTCGCTGCTGGCAGGCTGGCTGAAACACCAGTAGACTAGGCCTCCGTGATGCTGTTGCGTTGGCACACTTAGAATGAGCTACAGTTACTCCCTGTGGAGTAATGTTCAAGAAATGTGTGGTTTAGAAAAAACGATCACTGTTGGGAAATTAGTGTGTGTGTGTGTGTGTGTGTGTGTGTGTGTGTGTGTGTGTGTGTGTGTGTGTGTGTGTGTGTGTGTGTGTGTGTGTGTGTGTGTGTGTGTGTGTGTCCCTTTCAGCAAACCGTAAAGCAGTGTGTCTTCAAACACTGTGGCG
This sequence comes from Micromesistius poutassou, assembly GCF_964030765.1. Taxonomy (NCBI): domain Eukaryota; kingdom Metazoa; phylum Chordata; class Actinopteri; order Gadiformes; family Gadidae; genus Micromesistius; species Micromesistius poutassou. The sequence goes on along the minus strand of NW_028178670.1, from coordinate 3,534 downwards.
GTAATTTAACAAGACAGTGTATTTTCCTGTGTATGCCTATGCCCTGCCACTGCGAATACGCAACAGAAAATGCTTTGAGACTCAAGGCCTGTGGTTTTGTGTCACATTGTAATCAGTCACAAACTTGAAACACTTAACCACCACCCTCTCAGAGCCCCCCTCCCCCACCCAACACCCCCCCCCCCCCCCCACCACCACCCATTTGTTAGATGTTGGATTCATCTTTAATAATAATGATGATGGTGGTTTTTCGGGGTTGGCAGAGAGTGCTCCCGCTGTTACATTTCGGTACAGTAGGACGACTAATGACAGAGCTTCAACCCCTCCTCATCAAATTTAGCCTTGAGTGCAAACTCAGCCCTTTTCTGCCATGGTTTTACAAGGCTTCCCGGGATTCATTGGCCAACGAGCCCGCTGCTTTAATGGATGGATTAGAAGGGCTTCGCCCCAGACTAGCCTACATGTGATGACTTGCTTGTATCGGCGACTCTGCGCACACACAGAAAAATGGGATTTGAGTGAAGAGAGAGAAAGCCTGATTGGGGGAGAGCATCAGAGTGGGGCCTCAATGTTTGGTCTACTGGAGTAATTGGGATGAGAGACATATCTTCGGTGTTTTCTATGCTTACAGTAAATATCTTGCGCCCAGAGCGCTTGCTCTGGGCTTCAAATCAACCATCAGCTCTGAAGATGTAATTCATCATCGTGTCGGTTTAATGTTGTTTTTTCGGTTGGGGGGGAAAAAAAAAAACCTTTTGTTGAGGCTCGTATTTTTATGCTTCAATGGAAATTTGTAGTTGTAGTTGTTGTTTCCACATATGTTCTCATTTCATTTCAGGTTTTTAAGCTCAGGCTTTGGTTTCCAAGGCTATTTCAATGTGTTTCTCTTTTTGCTCTAAACGCCTCCATTTGCTTCAATTCTTTTTGTGTCGGTTGGAATAGGCTCCCACTCTCCCTTTATCTCTTTTCTCTTTTTCCCCCTATTTTTGTTGTGGTGGCTTTTCTGCTTCTCCCTGTTTCCTGTTCGGCCAAACCCACTGGTTGCTAAGCGCTGGCCGATGGCATGGTTGGATGCTCAGATCTCTCCCCCCGAAAGCACTGAATCTCTTGCCCCAATCATTTCCATGTCATCCCTCCCCACCACCACCACCACCTCCACCACCACCACCCACGCCATCCTCTTCCACCCATCCCCATCCATGTAGATCCACCCCTCGACCCTTTCAGGGGTAATAGGAGGGTCCTTGGAGAGGGGAGGACCCCCCCCCCCCTTCCAAGAGTCCACTTAGGCAGACAAAACCCCCCCAAGAAGGGGTCTGGAGTTTGTATTCACCGCCCGGGCACCAGCGGCAAACAAAAAAAGCCGCCGTGTGAATGGTGTCGCTTAATGTGTAGGGGAGAGAGAGAGAGAGAGAGAGAGAGAGAGAGAGAGAGAGAGAGAGAGAGAGAGAGAGAGAGAGAGAGAGAGAGAGAGAGAGAGAGAGAGAGAGAGAGAGAGAGAGAGAGAGAGAGAGAGAGAGAGAGAGAGAGAGAGACTATTGCCAAAAGGATGATAGAGGGCGAGGAGGGGGTCGAGCAAAGCAAATAAAAGCGAGTGATTGATGGTAAAGAATGGAAAATAGGTAGCACCGGAGGACAGAACAAGAGGATTTTAATGAAAAAAGAATCCTCTTGGTTGAAGGAACCTATTGTCACGCAGCTGTTTCCGTCCAGGTATGGACCGGGCTGTTGTCTCTGGAATCGAATACCGCCAGCAGGGCACAGTAGGACAAACACCCTTGGCCCCCTGGAGCTATTCTGAGGACCCCTGCATTCTTGCAAGGGATCCAGGGGTCTGTCCGGCGGTGACATTGCATTCATGCAGTCAGGCAGGCTGCCTCCCCCTGGGAGCTGGTGAAAGATGGCCTGGCGCGGGCCACTCTGAGAGGACACAAAGGGAGGGAGGGAGGGAAGGGAGGGAGGGAGGGAGGAGGCACCTGGCTGTGGTAGCCTAGATATCCCTGCGTCCCCTATCTGTCAGGGCTGTGGGGCTCTGCTGCTGAGTCAAGGGAGCTTCAGTAATTGTGTTTGTTAGAGAAACGCCTGGGACTCGAGTGAGTGGAGAATGCCGACCAAAATCCGAAATGATCAGCCGATCAGAGCTTCTCTTCTAGAGAAGAACCCGAGTCTGCTAGGGGGTGGGGGGGGACCTGTAATGGAGACGCACCCCTGCGTGCTATCAACACTCACGCTAACCTATGATGACTGGGGTCTACTCCGCTGCGTCTCCTAATGGAAAGCGAGCCCAGATTAAAGAAAGACACGGGCGACGGAGGGCAGAATAGTCATGGTGTGTAAGAGCCATCACTGTGTCTCATACCCGACTTCCCCCCACCACCGCCGCCACCGCCACCGCCACCCAAATGTGATTGTTCTGCTTGAGCTGGCAGCGTTTAGGCCAGCCTTGCTCCTGTAATTGCGGTTCATTTGCTGGATGGCGGTAATGACGAGCCATCATCCGGATGTGCAGGAAGGCCTTCTTCCTCAGCCTCATTCTCTCTTCCTCTTCTTGACGTCCCACCCTGCAGTCAAGCCCTGTCACCGTGGTGATGCTGCACCCATCTTGAGGAGGGGGGTGGGGGGCGGGCATTACTCTCTGATTAGGATCATCAAGAGCCAATGGATGGGGACGTTGGCGGGTGCGGCGGGGGCGGATAGGGAGACGGAGTGGAGGAGGTGTATGGACTGGTGCTGGAGCGATAGGACAAGTGGAAGCGTGTAGTCTGAGGCTGGGTGTGTGTGTGTGTGTGTGTGTGAGTATTGAGTGCTGCCAGCAGACATCACTCTTCGGCAGTGTAACAAATACAAAAAAAAGGGACTAAATAAACACAGTGTTTGGTGGTTGAGTCATAGCCATTTGTCAACAGCGACAGAGCAAATTCCGACACATGCGGCCATCTTAGCCTCCCAGGAGTTGTGGTAAGCTAATGTCTTGAGATTGTCTTAACTGCTGAGGTGGCCGAGGAAATGTCAAACCGTGTGTGTGTGTGTGTGTGTGTGTGTGTGTGTATGTGTGTGTGTGTGTGTGTGTTCTAGTATCAGAGAGATTATAGCTCATCCTAGCGTTTTGCTAGGCCGCAACCATGCATACCCCTGACATTTACCCAGAGGAAGGAGATTCAATACCCGGGTGGCTTTTGCTTAAAGAAACAAAAGGTTTCGAAGCAGAAGAGATTTTCTGGATATTTCTGGCTGGTTCCCTTTTTATTTTAGATTGCACTCTCTCTTCCTGTCTGAATCTTTCGTTCTTTCTTTCTCTTTTTTTCTCTTTCTTTCTTTGTTTCTTTCTACCTCTCTCTTTCTTTGTATCTCGCTCTCCCCCACCTCTTTCCCACACCAGCCTGCCCTCCAGACAGTCCGTTTCTCCGGGCTGTGTATCCTGCCTGTAACGTCCATGAGGGCGGAATACAAACAGAGTAGACTGGTAGCAGGAGCCGCACACCTGTGACAGCCACAGGGGGGAGGTGGGGATGGAGGTGGGGAAGGATGGCCGTG
>NW_028178671.1:0-27821 GCF_964030765.1 Micromesistius poutassou | reverse complement strand
AAACGTCAGGTTATTTAATATCAATGGATATTCTTATTAAATACCAGGGCAGATTAGAGTCACCACCCATTGGGAAATCTTCTCTAAAACCCTTGTAGATGAATGTTTGGTCCAGAACAATGGTCAGGACCAAAGTCAATGATCTGTTGGGTGTTGGTGTACTTTAGTCTCCACCTTGTTTTGTTGTTTGTTGTTATAGCTATATGATCTGGTTCTTTGATCATTGTATGATCGTAGTTTGTTCGTCCGTCCTTTCAACTTTATGTTCGAAAAAGTTATATATATATATAAAACCTTAATTACTACCAGAGCCCGTCTACGGAGAGCCTTGGCACTCTCTATTGAGCCCCATTGTATCGAACTTGGTAGCAGTTCCATTAGAATTCCACTGGGGGTGATCGAATGAGTGCAGATTGAATGGGGGTCTATGGGGCTAGACGGCTAAATGTATCTCTTTCACTCTGTCGTTGAAATATCGCAGATTGTATTTTAGATTTTGCAAGTTCAATATAGATTATAGTTCAAAAGTCGAATGAATGAGTACTTCTGTCCTTTCAACTTCACGTGGATTTGCAGCAAAACTTCTGCGACAGCGCGACCAGGCGATGTGTCTTTTGGTGTGAACGCAGTTCCTGGTCGCCAAAGTTTTGTCACGCAACAATTCATAATCTGTCGCTGTACAGTTATGTCAGGCAAATTTTGTTGCGCAACATCTTTTGCCCGCCAACGGTGCTTTATGCCAATTCATTCTCATCAACCATGGCCGAGATAACCACCATTGCATGTCTTTACCTGTTGTGGAAGAGGGAGAGACGTCGCAATGCCCGTCGTTTATGGGTTCATAATATCATCCGGAGGTGCACACAGCTTTGTGCTGTGATAATATATATATTGTATATATTATATTATATTATATTGATATTTATATATTATATATAGAGCTTCGGGAGTTGCAAATGGCAGGGTTAGGGTGCGGTTGGCCCGGCTGGTTGAATGCTGATTGGCTGTTTTACGTTACTTCACCCAGGGAGTGAACGCTGATTGGCTGTCTCATGCGAATGCCGCGACAAAGTTGAAATATTTTGCCGCGCCATTGGCAAGTACTACAGCAATCAGAATGAGAAAATGTATTTTTATAGATTTTTGGTGAATATTTCAAACTAACTTCATCCTTATTCGCTTCAATGCAAAATATCAACAACTAATGACCTGTAGTAAGTAAAAGCCCACCATTGGCAACTACTACATCAGAATGAGAAAATTTATTTTTTATAGATTTTTGGTGAATATTTCAAACTATTAATTTCATCCTTATTCGCTTCAATGCAAAATACCAACAAATAATGACCCGTAGTAAGTAAAAGCCAACCATTGGCATGCACTACAGCAATCAGAATGAGGAAATGTATTTTTATTGATTTTTGGTGAATATTTCAAACTATGCCACCAGTCTCTGCAGTGTAATTTGTAGACGGTCCCTAAAACAGATAGCAGCCGGAACGTAGATGAACGGCTGCTGGTAATCTCTTTTCAACAGAAATCCGCAGGCATGGATTTTAATCATGCCACTGACCAAGGTAGGGATTCGAGATTGAGAATATTAACAAACTTAAAGAATAACCATTCGTTTGGGAAAAGGGGTAAATTAGGCTACGTTAACAGTACCATCTAACTAGACAGGCAATAGTTTTGCAAATACCGGTACATAAACTATAATGTCCTTCCCTCCGTGTCTGCATCTGGTTAGTATACTTTGGGATAAAAGCCAAGCTGACATGTAAAGAGACTTGCACTGAAGTTGGACTTCTTGTCGTCCACTGTGTTGCTGTCGCCTCGGTCAACTAAGCTTTAAGTGACGATAACTCCGGAACTAAAAATTGAATAAATGTTTATTTTACCGTAAGTATTGCAACATAGGGGCAGTTCAAATTTAAAAGCCCCCCTCTGATCACTATCCAAAAAGGTGGTTAATCACTGTGCTACAGCGTTCTGTTTGGTTGACAAAATGTTTTTTTAGAATCAGGTTGCACCGGGACACAAAACTGAAAACGCTTAGCCCTATCCGAGGTGACTCTAGATTCTTGTAATAATTACATGTGCAGGTAATAGCCTTCACGAAAACTGTTTATAGGGTGCACAATCTGGATGAAATCGCCTCTTTAAAAACAAACCGTTTCTAATTTCCCTTTTAAGAAGTTGTGAACTGTTAACATTAGCCATGAATATAACTTATCCAAGGCTTGTTTGTTTGTTTGCTTTCTCTGACGAGTTCAAAAATCAACCCATTCAGTGACCCACACACCACCTCTGTTCTAACCAACATCAACCTTTATGCTCTCTTCAGCCCAGCCTCTGCCATGGCTGTGCCTTGGCTCAGAGGATGCCGTCTTTTCAGCCCCAATGAGTACCAGGAGATCCCAGACGGCGGCTGGGGCTGGCTGGTGGCCGTGGCCTTCTTCGTGGTGGAGATTTTCACCTACGGCACCATCAAGTGCTTCGGCATCTTCCTCGAGGACCTGGTGAAGGAGTTTGGGGAGAGCAACAGCAAGGTCTCCTGGATCCTCTCCATCTGTGTCTTCGTCATGACCTTCATGGGTGAGTGTAAAGATGTCAGGGGTCATCAGTGAACACCGTTGGTCAGAGAGTGGCTTTAAGAAAGAAAAGTATGGCTGGTTAACTTGTGAAAGTGACAAACATTTTTCCTGCTAATGAAACGATAGAAACACACTGCAGTGAACCATACTCAAAGGCCACTGTAACTCAAAGACAAGATATTCAATGCAATCCCACTTAATACATTTTCTTGGCCAGGGAAATAACTGACAGTGTTTACCTGTTTACATTTAGGCTACACTCAGTCGTTTGGCAGACTCTTTAGGTGCGAATGAGAGCAATCCAAGCTAATGCGTTACATAACCCTTGGCCTCTCTACTGTATGTAGTAAGCAAACCTGACCCCCTTCAACTCGTCCACAGCCCCCCTCTCGTCTGTGCTGAGCAACCGCTTCGGCTTCCAGCCTGTTGTTATGCTGGGAGGGATCCTCATCTCCCTGGGAACCATCACCAGCGCCTTCACCTCTTCCATCTTTCACATGTACATCACTATGGGAATGGTTGCAGGTATGGCTCCGCAAAAAGTTGAGGACCCCTGCACTAGAACCCAGCTAGTGCAGGGGTTCCTCTCCTCATTATACATTTCCTCGAAAGGGTTGTCACCGGTTGTCATATTTTTGAATTCCCTCATTTTCCCCTGAGACGGGAGAGATCCGTATCTACCTCTTACACGTCCTGCGTTAAATGACACAAAATGACGATTTTTGCGTCATTTAAAGCAGGAAGTGTTAGGGGGGGGGGGACGCAGTCGTTTAGTCACAATATCATGCGGCGCACACAGCTTTTGACCGTGTTGATATTCTAGAACACTTCGGGAGCTCCGGTGGGAGACCTGGAGCTCTATATCTAAATGATATAATATAATATATAGACATCTATAATATATAATATCACGGCCAAAAGCTGTGTGTGCCTCCAGTCCAGATGATAGTATGATTAAATGACTGCGTCGGGTTCTCCAACGGCTCTGGTCCTTCATCATCAATCTGAAGTCACGGTTCAATCTGGGCTTCAGAGAGTCAAAGCCAACGTTTCTTCCCCAAATCCCTTCTCCACCATGACGACACATTACCCCGTGCAGGACTCTGGCCGAGATAACCCCCACTACGAGTCTTTACTTGTTGTGGAAGGACCAGAGACGTCCGAGAACCTAACGCAGTCTTTAATTCATAATATCATCCAGAGGCGCACACAGCTTTTTGCCGTGATATTATATATTATATTATATTATATTATATAGATACGTATATATTATATTATTTAGATATAGAGCTCCGGGAGTTCGCAAACAGCAACAATCATTTCTCCTCCTGCTGCATTCACTACTGCAGGGAGTGAACGCTGATTGGCTGTTATGTTACGTCCCTCAGGAAGTGAACGCTGATTGGCATTGTGGGAGTTGTCGTCTTCAATCCAAAAAGTCACTGTCTGCCTTTTCACGGTCAAGAAGACACCAAATTAGAAATTTGTGTTACTATTCGACTTCATATATGACCCAATTTCAATACAGATTCATGTCTCCACCGGTGAAATTCCCCTTTAAGTCTTTGTCCTTGTCCCTGGTCCCTGCAGGTCTGGGCTACTGTCTGACCTTCCTGCCCACGGTGACTATCTTATCCCAGTACTTTGACCGCCGACGCTCCCTGGTCACGGCCCTGGCTTCCACCGGGGAGTCCTTCGCCATGTTCGCCCTGGCCCCCGGTGAGTGCACTGAGGCGACCCTGAGGAGGAGGAGGACATGAAGTGTACAATACACAGCACGTCTACATGTGGTGTATTGTAAACGACTCGTTGTGAATGTCATCACAATGGGGAAAGGAGTTGATTGCGTTTTCCTGCATCTTTTGTTTTTTCCGGGGGGGAAAAAGTACATGATTATTTTTCTCTCTGGCATCTCTCTTTTCTGTCTCTAGGACAGTCTGTATCTAGAAGTCTATCTCCCCTTTCTCTCATCATTGTTATTATTATTATTATTATTATGCTTTATAATTATCCAACAGTTCCTGTGTTTGATTTAGTTAAAGGGCCGCTTTAATAAAGCATGTCCTCTCCTCTCTCTCCTGTCAGCCTTCGCTGCGTTGCGGGATCGCATTGGCTGGCGCCACACCATGGTGGTGATCGGTGCGCTGCAGGGCAGCATCGTCGTGTGCGGGGCTCTGCTCCGGCCCATCGTGATCCGGCCCGCCGAGCAAGAAGAGACGGCGGCCCTGAGCCAAGACGAGTCTCCCGCCACAAAGCAGAACTCCTCCCCAGTGGCGGCGGCGACAACGACAAAGGTCCAGAGCGACGGGAACGCGAAGCTGACCCACGGAGACTCGCTCAACTCCGAGGACTCTGGTGTGTCGTCGGAGGAGACGCCGGAGGGCCGGCTGCTGAAGGACACGTGCGAGAACGAGACGACGGAGGTCGGAGAGAGCGGCACGCGGCGAGCAGCCGTGCGAGCCAGCGACGACGACCCGGAGAAACCAAGGACAGACAAAGAAGTGAAGCAGGAGGACACGGCGGAGCTGGCGGTCGTCGCCCAACCAAAGACGAAGCTCCTCGACTTCTCCATCCTGCGCGAGGGCAGCTTCATCTGCTACTCCCTCTTCGGGCTGTTCGCCACGCTGGGCTTCTTTGCGCCGCCCCTCTACATCATCGACCTGAGCGTGAGTCGCGGCGTTAAGCGCGAGCACGCCTCCTACATGCTGTCCGTCATGGCGGTGGCCGAGGTGGCGGGCCGCCTCTCCGTCGGATGGCTGCTGTCCCGCCTGTGGGTCCGGAGGCAGAAGCTCATGGTGCTGCTGGGCTGCGTGGTCGGCATGACGCTGGTGCTGCTGGCCTTCACGCTGGTGAGGGAGTTCTACGGCCTGGCGGTCTGCTGCGCCGGATTCGGCTTCTTCATGGGCTGCATATCGTGCACCCACATCCCCATGTTGGCCGAGGACGACGTGGTGGGCATCCAGAGGATGACGTCGGCGGCCGGCGTCTACGTCTTCATCCAGAGCTTTGCCGGGCTGGCCGGCCCGCCGCTGGGAGGTAGGGCCGACGGGGATGTCCTTATTTGGTCGGACGGATTTCACATGTGTACATTCGGCCGAATGCCAGAAGACAATTAAGTGATAGAAAAAAATGTTTAGTACTGCTATTGGTCTTTCACTACATTTTACTATTCAACTCTTCAGCAGAAGCTTTTATCAAGATCGTCTTATTGCAGTGTATTGAGATGCAGATTATTCGGTAGCAGGTAGGGTGTATTGGGAGGCCTACAGGTAGGCTGTGGACAGCGGAGGGATTGTTCAGCTTTCAGCTGGGTTAGTAGGCCGTCATAGCAGACCATATTATCTAGGGGGCCGAACATGTGTAGTTGAACTCCCAGCCAAGATCTATCCCATCTGTAAATCACCATAAACGGCTTTGGATCAAAGCATCTGCTAAAGGAAATAATATTATTGTTTATTAATCACGTAACCCCTCTTAGGTTTCTTCGTGGATAAGACGCAGAACTACGGCTCTGCATTCTACTCGTGTACCGCCGGCATGGGACTGGGCGCCCTCTTTCTGGGCCTGGTGCGCCCTGCCAAGAGGTGGTCCCCCTGCAGGAGGCGAGAACGAAGCTCACCCGGCCAGACGAGAGGACGTTCCGGAGCTTAGGACGGAAGCTTCAGACGAAGGAGGGGACACTTGGAGAGAACATGACCAGCGAGAAGGAGCTGAGAGAAATGGTCAAACAGAGGCTGGTTGTGATTGAGATGAGAAACCACAACCACAACAACAACAGCAGTGTAAAAGCAAGGTTCTCTCCATTTCTGTTTTCAGATTCACTCTCCTCAATAAAAGCGCAGAATATTAAGATTTATTTATTTAAAAAATCGACCAACAACAATTAATAAAAGACAAAAATATACATGCCATTGACACTGTGTCTTATGAAAGATGTATTGGGAGATCTTTTATATGTTTGATGTAAAACTCCACAATGTTGGACATTGCTGTTGGAAAAGTAATACTGCAAGCCAAAATTGTTTGAGTTAGGTGGATGATGGCTGCTATATGGCTGGGACATTAATTATCCACAAACACATGCCAATAGTGTTAAAAGGACAATACTGTGTACTGTATACTGTGTGTGTGGGTGATTAAACCATTGTAGCCATCTCTAAGGACTTCACCAAACAAGCTGTTACCTGTATCTAATTTGTCAAAATGACATCCTTGTACTGATTCTGCAGAAGACCAATCAGCACATGCCCCTGCCGTGGATGAAAACAATGACATAACAGAATTTTATATTGGTAACCAGTGTTTGAGAGAAGCCAGGAGAGACCGATGGTTTGATCATTTGTCCGGTCAGGGATCAAAAGTGGCTGGGTTCTGTTATAGTGAACCTAAATCTGTTGGGGCAGTAATCTGATGTTCTTTGCAATTCACTGACAATCAATTACTTAGCACTGAAGGAACACGCTGTAAGATTAACCAACTGTCTAAAAATCAGGATGGGAAAATGAATTGTCACATAAGCAGTCATGACATGTAGCAAACTGTAGTACAATACACTTACACTACACAATTCACACACTAAAGTAATGAAGAACTTTGAAATAAACCTTTTTTATATAAAAATGTTTTTAATGTATCATTTCTTTGTAATGTTTCACATGTATAGTCTCATTTATCACATCCAAATGAATAAAAGTGTATTTTTTTAATACATTTCTCTTATTTCTTTGTCAAATCAATGCCTTTCAATAAACCAATTTATATTCTGTAGAATTAAATATTAATAATTAAATATTCTGTAGATTAAATAAATATAGTTGGTTGGAACAGGCGTAGTGGACCATGGCAGTCTATAAGAGTCTGTTAAAAGACGAGACCCTGTACTTGCAAGTTTCATTTCCTTATAAACTGCACAAACTGGAACGAATCTTGTGAGTTTGGAAGGATTGGTTGGGTTGGGGCTATGGCAGCAGGGTGCAGTTAGAGCAGCAGAGCTTGTTTAGCAGCTTTCCCCTTCTTTCCAGCGAAGCAATGCCTGATAAAAATAGATTTCTCAATCAAAAATCAAAATCCAAACGGGTTTATGGGTGAAATATGACTATCCTTCTGACATGTGAAATACAAATAATAATAATATATTATATAAAACTAATAAAATAGACACAATCTCATCGGCTACGCTTGCATTAAGCATAGAAGGTTCCATGTAATTACCCTGCGGGTCAAAGTTGAGGTAAATCAGCTCTTGCAACTGAAGGGACCAACATCTATACCCATGGGGATGGACTTCTTGGACAAATGACATCAAAGCATGCTACAGGATCATGGTCTTTTAATCAAATCAAATTAAATCCAAATTAAGTCCAATTAATCAGAATTCCCCTCCGAGCATCTGGACATTACTATGGGATTTGACGAATTCATCTCATCTCATCATATCTCTATCCTCCTATGGTACCTGTTATTTGTCTGTAAGGTGTTGAAGCTGACTGTAGCCTGCCCAGGCCGATGCTACGGGGGTTTATGGTCTGGCAACAGAACTCTTCCAGGAGGCAGGAGCCCTGCATGACACAACTCTTCCACTGGCAGTGCTGTAGTTCAAACATGTTGCCAGTCTCATGGGTTATTGTCTGACAAACAAACAAACAGAGAAACAAATAAGTGTGCAGTTATTAAAACATCCATCCATACATCTTGTACCGATAGAATAACCATGTTAAACATATTATGGATTGAAATAGGCCTCCTTTAAATTGACTGCATTTATATTGTGTTTTTTCTTTTAACTTAAGGCCACTCAGTTTACAATGAGTGCATCAAATAACCTGTTAATAGAAACGAAAAAAATTATATAAAAAAAAAAAAATAATATATATATATATATATATATATAACATTCTATTAAAAAAAGTATTTTTTTTTTTTTGGACCTGGAAAAAAGATGCACACGCAGGTCAAAAAAAAAAAGATGCTCGCAGGTCAAATTTTTATTATTATTATTTTTTATTTATAATTTTTTTATATGTATAATATATATATTTTATATAATTTTTTTTTATATACATTTTTTTTAACTCCTTTTTTTTTGGCGTCCTCCTTGGTCTGTTGTTGTTCTGGGATGCACTAGCTTTATTTGCACTCAAATAAAGCATCCTTGTCGGAGGCCTTCTGTACCTGTGAGGTAGAATGGAGGGGGTCCGATTTTTCTGTTTCTCATTCACTCCCGTCTCTCACTCAAACATACGCGCACAGCACACACAGCTCCAAGTTGTCTCTATACTATATTTCTGCTCCTTTCTCCCGTCATAAGAACATTACTGTAAAACATAAACATAAGTATTCATTTTTAGTGTTTCTCATGTCACAGAAACCACAGTGAATCCTGTGTTTCTGTGCCCCGCTGTGGTGTCGACAGCACAGAGCTCCGGTACCGTTACAGGACAGCGGTGGTTTCTTTCAGCTTGTATTGTAGGCCTATTCCAATTTTAGCGAAAACAAACATAACATTAGCTTGAAAGAAAAAACTGTTTAAGGATGCTTATCTTTACGTGAATTTTGGGATGACTCGTCTGCCAATGACTTCAAGTTGGTTGTGTTTTAACCGGTGATTGTTGCGCCAAACTGTTTACAAAGGGACACTTGCTTGCGACGCAGCGAGCGCCTGCTAGTTTCCCTGCCGGGCGGGACGATCAGTACTTCCCCACATAAAGAGCTTGGTTCTGATTGGATCGCTTCCCAAATCGTCCCGCTTACATTTTCGTCTCGTTTTTATTCGTTAGCGTGTCAAAAGATTTCGTCGTAGTTTTTGTCATCCTAAATTGATTTTTATTTAGTTATCGTCTCGTTTTCGTCAGACTGTAGACCCCCGACCCCCCACCCCCAATGTTTTCTCAATGGATCTCCACGAATCACCAATCACCAACGAATGGCCAATTTTGTAAAAAATTAAGAATTTCGCCGAAAGGTGACTAGTTTGCATGCCTGACACACACACACACACACACACACACACACACACACACACACACACACACACACACACACACACACACACACACACACACACACACACACACACAACCCAAGCTATTATATATTACTATTATTTAAACAGCAAGGCTTTTGGGGAAATTCTTCCATGTTGCCTAACACCGTACGTTTCTGACTGCCGCATTCTCTGAATGCTCTGACTGTTTCTTCGAACAATATATAAAGATAACAATGACTGAGCTACCCTACTATTAGTGCAGTTTTGGTGTAAATGTGCATATTGTTGACATGCCGACTAGTTCCGCATTGGATGTGACGTCAGGTTACGCAGCGTCGTGTAAACAGCAGCAGCTGCGCAGCCGACGGTAACCAGAAGCTATTCTAGTCAGCGGCGTTAACTTAGGAAAAAGTGAGCTGCCGTCATACTTCTACGATCCGTGGCCGCCGTTAAGTTGACAAACTCACCGAGTGGTCCAGGCTGTTGCGGGCGTTCATTTAGTCATTGGTGGAGATAGTTTCCAATGCATATAGATTGAGTCGAGAGACGAAGGGCGATACGAAAGCGGAAGGTTGATGTACTAGGATTGGTCCCGTTGTGGCTTTCAAGTTAGCCATGTTAGCTTGATAGCTTGTCACCGTTCCTGTCATGACTGGAGTTTTTTCGAGATATCGTTGCATAACCAGGGAGACGCTACGTTTCGGAGTCCCCATCGTCCCTTGCTAATGTCATTGCTTCGGAGGACACGCTGTCTTTAGATTTAGATTGGTCAGTTCGTGGGGATATCTTTATTTTGGTGACAGGACTTCTTCGGTTAGGCTGGACCCGAACCCTACTAGCCGAGTGTAGCCATAGCGAGCTGAGATGGTTATGGTGCCGAGCTGTAGTTAATGTCACATCTGTGTTGGACGATCTACGGAGTGGTTATATCGTCATCTGGCCCAGCCCTGGTACTGTCTTCTGTTACCCCGAGATATCCCTAGTCCGTCGAGACTCGCCTAAAAATGTTGACCGAAAACAGGTAATGTAACCATGAACGCTGAGCCGTATGTTCTGCGTTTTGCTTCAATACCATCAGACATTTTTCGACGTGGCTTCATCAATAGTCAATATCAATTGTTGATAAGATGAGGAGCACGTCTGATAATTCGATGCGATGTTGGTATTTTTCTCTCGGTTCATTGTCTTTTTGTTGCTGTTTGAAACGCACAGGAAGCGTCGCCGTGGTTCTGACAGCGAGGAGGGCCAACAGCTGAACCCCCACGCCAAGAGGTCAGGAGGGGGACATGACCTGATAGTGTCGGACCTGGGGAGAGACGTCTGGGATTCAGAGGTGAGCCCAGAGAATGGTTCAGGGCCCATCTTGGGTTAATTGAATCAATGCAGTCCATTGACGTCTTTTTACTCTGTGCCTCATTTATACATCAGACTTTTGATCCATTGCCCCTTTTACTCTAAATCCTCAATTTATGTTGAGGTGAGCTGATGAAGTAGTTGAAATTGTAGTGTGGCTTGGCTGCCATTGATGGACATGCAAATGGTTGTCCCTCAACTGCTTCAACTCAGATATCCATATATAGAAACATGGATGAATATCTGACATTTTTAAGCACCGTTTTGAGGTCAAATGTCTACATGAAATGCTGCAGTGCCACTATCTAAACTAGCAGTCCTATCTGTCCCGGGTGCCACCCTCCCGATGTCACGTGTTTGCCTTCCTCTTGGTTGTCCGCAGCAGTCGTCCAGCAGCGACAGCAGCGGCGGGGTCAGTAGTCCGGAGAGGGGTACCCTAGCCAGCACCAGTCTATGCACACACGGCCAGAGCTCTCTCAGCCCCCAACCCGAGGATTCTGCCAGCGCCTCACTGCAGGGTTTCCATGGCAACGGCAGCAGCAGCAGCAGTAGCAGCAGCAGCACCGGCGGTGGTGGTGTCGTCTCCTACCACCACATCAACAGACTACTGAGGGAGGCTCACTTCAGCAGCATGCAGATCAGAGCTCTGCCGGGCTCCACGTGACGGCGGTGACTTCCCGCCCTCTGACCCGCGCTCTCCCCACCTTACTGTTCCTGGCCCATCAGAACCGGACCCGGCTGGTCCCGCCTTGCAACCAGCAAACATAGGGCAAGCAGAGAGAGAGTGTGTGTTTGTGTGTGTGGTGTGGATGGATGGTGGGCACGGGGGGTGTGGGGGGAGACCATAAGAAATACCTGCCTTTTCCATAGCCCATCCACTGTAGTTCTGTGTGTGGTGTCAGTATGTATGTACTGTATGTATGTATGTACTTCAGGCACTTTAGGAAGAGGGCAACATTCTCTTTTACATGCAAGTGTTGTTGTCGTGCAAACATTTCATTGGTGCTAATTGACAGAAAAGATGATGACGATGAGAGGTGTGTGTGATCAAAGTGCTACACAAAGCGAAACACTTTATCCAGTCTTTCTTCTTGTTTACTCAAGACGCGAGTCGTCCAGTGTTTTCCATGTGCAGCAAGTTTACAAGGTCCATGCATCCGACTCACCTCCTCACACCGACTGGTAACGGAAGGCCAACTTAAACACTCAAAATTAGCTTTTGCTATTCGTAAGGAAAAAACCCCATTGAGTTCTGAACTCTTTGTGTGTGTATTTGTGTATAGATAACCAAAGTGATTAAAAGTAATATTAAGCGTTGACTCTTAAGCGTGTGGTTGGGTGTGGCTTGAGGGTAACGGATAAGATTGGTCGCCACTGAGACGCCGCTTCACATAAGACCCTGGCTATTTATAGGCTCCTCAGAGTGAATTCCTGTAGGTGAGACACTGCCAGGGAGATGCACAAGAGAACATGGTGCTCCAAAAACAAATCTTCAGTTCTGTTTTTTTTTTTTCTTTCTGCACATATATGTACGTAAAAGGTTAAAATAAACAAAGCAGTTGATGGAAAGTTTGTTTGTTTTACCTACTGCTTCATGGCCTGTGTGGTATGACCAAGACACTGTGTTCATTAAGTTAAATCAGGATTTATGTCTGTTCATTTTTATGCTTTGTTCTTTTTTCCATATTGAAATGCTCAATCAAATGAATTCAAATTTTGAAAGTTTGACCCAATAAAAGCCAAGTGTGTGGCTGAGTACATAGAATCTGTCTCTTATTACGGTCTTGTGCTTATTGATGGTATATACTTGTGTTACTTTCATACATTGCATTTCATTTTTTTTTTAAATACATAATGCCACTTCGCCTGTCTACCTGTACAGTTGTAAAGATAAGATAAATATGCTAACCATGATGAGGCTGGTGTGAACTGAAGGATGTGTTATTGTACTTTAATAGCAGTCACACTATTCGTACCTTTTGTTATTTCAAGAAGAATCTCGGATGCATTCTGCAATTCATATGCAATTAATCCAAACAGTGTCTAAATAGGCAAGGAATCCTATATAGCTTTCCATTCTTGTTGACAAAGCTAGTGTTATAATTTGATCTAAGCCTATCCTTTTCCAGATCGATATATATATTTTTAGCACACACTTATCTACTTTTTTAATCTTATTTCCCACCTGTTATCAAGCACTGATATGCTTCAACATGATGGTATAAATAGCATAGAAATCAAACCTCACTGATACGAGTTACTTTTTCGTACCTACAAAAAAACAAAACGGAAGACACTTCATATCGTAGAATTTGTGATAAAAATTAATGCTGCGCAAAATGTGAATCAAGAATGACTCCCCTGCACTGAAGAGATCTAGCTTCCTTTAACAAAATCCTGAGGCATAACCTCGGTCACCTGTTTAACTTCTAAAACACTGCACAGAGTTCAAACCCACAACTCCCTGCATTGCAGGGCCCCAGAGGCTCCTCCACTGTGTGGATGACTTGCTAATGTTAAGGGTGATGGACCAAATAGTGCATGGTCTTAAGGAGTATCTTCAACTCTGGACAGCAAGAGAAAGGCCAGAGCATGACCTAACCAGCACACACTCATATCCATCCAGAGCAGAGTCTGGTTCATACCTTAGTAGTATGAACAAGTATATACTCCAAGGAGATGCACCCATACCAGATTTGCATAATGATGCAGTTCCAAGTCCTCAAGTGTTTGCATTAGTAGTAAATCAGATTTGTTACTTTAAATAAGCATTGTAGAGTTCAAACGTTAATTTAAGGGGAGGTTGACCCGATTCTTATAGCTTTACTCAATGGGTCATGAATTCATGAGCAGAAAATGACTTCAGTTATGGCTTTTAACATCAGATTCTTGCATTGGAAATGCAAAAACACCTAGCGTAGTGTCAGACCTTTATCTGTTCATACTGAATTGACATAACTTAACCATCCAGTCTGTGACCTTCGTCAACAGTTAAGGAAGGAAAAAGCTGATACTGTTTGGCTGCTTTGGGACGCAACGTTGCTGGTTTTACTAAAACAGGAACCTCCAGAGTTTGGTATAGTGTGATATGTGGTTGGACTTCCTCCAACATGGCTGAGACTGGATGCATGCGTCAGGTCTGTTTCGGGTGAGAAGGCGGAGGCGCCCCCCCTCACCACCAGCTCCATGCCTCTGAACAGAGACAGCCTTCCCACGCGCGACGGCTCCGAATCGGAAAGGGATTCCCAGCCGCCAGGACGTTGGCTGCTTTCGTCGACCGAGTTCACCTTTGCCTCGCTAGTCCTGGCAGCCTCTGCCTGGCTGTCACCCGACTCCTCGGAGGGACTCAGAGGAATCTCTCCGTGGTCGTGGACCGAGGAACCGTTCTGGTCCTCTTCTCGACCGGAAGGGGGCGGCCGGCCGGTGACCTCCATGGAGGGCTTTGTGGACATGAGGGGGGTCTCCTGGTAGCTGTGGAGGCTGGAGAGACCGGCCGAGAGACTTGACGGGGGAGGTGGAGGAGCCACTGGGTAGGTAGATTTAAAGGGCAGGTCATCTGAGGCCAGGTGGTCGCTGGCTGCCACTTCCGGTCTGGGGACACGCCCAGTCCCGCCCAGCATGGCTTCGAGCTGGCGCAATATCTGGCAAAGAAAGTACGCAGAGAAGGCTTAGAACAGTCTGAAGGTGCTTTAACCGGCTTGTTCTGTATGTGGTAGCGCGTGGACACGACTTAGCTACCTTGGTGGCTTTGTTAGTCAACGATCCCTGAGGACCCTCGCTCAGTTTGCCGAGCCTGTGACGCGTAGCTCCAAAGATTTGCTCCAGAGAAAGGAGGTCAGAGGTGAGGAGGCAGGCCACCGCACACAGCGCCCTCTGGTGGCCAGGAGAAGCAACACAAATGTTACGGCTGCACTGCAAGTCAAGGGCACAAAAATAAATCTCACACAGAGCTTAGGTTCATGTTACCATTTGGACAGTTTGTGAGTGTTCCTGGAGTTGCCTTGCGAGCAGCTCCACCACAACCTCGCAGTTTAGTGTTGCGCACCTGCAGACAACAAGAACCACAATATGGAAGTAAGACAACGTGCATGTACAATGTTTCATGTGCAACCAATGAAAACCAGTAAAACCACCTAAAAAGTAAGGAATATACACAAAAACAGGAGTCAGGCAGAACTAACATGGTGGAATTCAAATTTTCTAATGCACCTACTCTTTGATAAAGTACTGGCTCTCCTCTCTGGTCAGGAAGACCCTGGAGCCTTCGGTCAGCCTGCTGATCAGCGCCATCTCCTGGCCACAGTCCCCTAGCTGCATGGCCTCCACCCTGGGGGAACAAGTGTTGCTACATAAGGGAAGTGTTGCTACATATGCCGCTTTTCCACCGACAGTACCAGCTCAACTTGCCACGACTTAGCGAGGCACGACTTGGTTTGGTTCCAGGCACGTCGCGTTTCCATCTAAAAAAGAACCTCTTCAACGTGGGCGGGTCGTAGAAAAGAACCTCTTCAACGTGGGCGGGTCGTCATTAGGTTTTAATCCCGGGAGACGGGATTCCCAGGAAATCTGATCGAGACTATTTCCTGATTCCCAGGAAAGGTTATGACGGGAAATGGGAAAATAAAATAAAAAGCGCAATGGCGTTACACACAGGGCGAAACGCTGATCCGTGTCCCCCTAAGGAGCGGGTCCGTGGACTCCAGCCACAACTTAACTTTGAGTGATTATTCCCGTTTGCAGCCGCTGGCCAATCAGTTGCCAGCAACCTGTTTACGTCATACAAAAGTACCTGCTCAGCTCACTTGGAACCTCGACGGAGGTGCTACTAAAAAAAAGCTACTACATTTTTTTGGCAATGGAAACGCAAAAAAAGGCGGGCCAAGTCGAGGCGAGTTGAGCTGGTACTGTCGGTGGAAAAGGGGCAATAGAGGAAACCACACACACCATAAACCAGGCAGGAGGAAAACACAGCAGCCCACCTGTCTGAGAGGTCCCCGCTCTCTCTACTGCCCCCTGATTGGCTGCCGGTCCCCCCTGACTTGCTGCTCCTGCCCAATGAGGCCTGGCTATTGGCTGCGATGCCCTGAGAGGAGTTGTGCGAGGAGCCGTTGCTGCTGTCCATTTCCTCCCAGCCACCACCCACCTGGCCTGGGCATCTCTGGGTGCCTACAAGGGTCAAAAGAAAGAGGAAGGAAGCAGAGAATGACTTTTCACTCAATTTCGTAATTTACTAGGAGTGTGGCAATCCTTGCTGTTTTAATGTATGTGTTATGAGCGTTGTATCTCCATTTTATGTTCATGTTATCTTTATGTTTGAAATTATTTTACAATTAATGTCATTCTCTGTATTGTCTCACAGGGAATTTCTACATGCGTCAATGTAAAGTACTTCCTGCAGTACGACCATAGCTGACCTTTGTTTCCACGTGGAGGTAGGTCGTAGGCACACGCCGGCACCGCCACCTCTATGGGCGTCGGGGGCGCCGCCACGGCACGGTAGTGGTTGTCGTGGAGACGGATGCCCTGCTGCTCATGCGGCGGGAGGACGGCGCTCGCCACCACCCCGGCCGCATGCTGGAGCTTATCCAGCAGGCTGCTGCTGCTGCTGGAGGCTGGGGGTGGGGGGTGGGGGTATGCAGTTAACGGTTATCACTCATCTCAAACCAACTCCTTTATCTATCCAGACCGTTCAGAGAGTAAGGCCTACACGAAAACTGAAGAGTCACCCAAGGGTGGGTGGGGAGATGTGCTTCACCCAATAGCATGGGTGAAGCAGCACCATGGCTACTTCCTACGCATCATGTTGCCGACCTCTGACGTTGTAAGTATTTGCCAGATTTAGCCAAGCTTATGATCACCGAATGTGATTACTTTTGAGGGCAGACACGGAAGGCCACTCACCTGCCCCCTGCTTCCCTGGGCTACATCCAAACCCCTGCATGGCTGTCCTGTGGGTCGCTTCAGATCCCATTCCTGATTCCACACACAGAGCACAATTTGCATCTTAGAAAGTAACAGTAGTAGACGGTCAAGAGGTCCTGTTTGCAGTCTCTTTATGTTTGCCGTCTCTCTCCCTCTATACGGGCAAACACCACACTCATATAATTGTATCTCTATTTTAATAAATTCACAAACCATCTAACCATCTATCTATTTGACCACCTTCAAATTATAGAATGACTAGAATAGAACCCTATGAGCCAGAAAGTCCAGTCCAACGGTCGGTAAATATCACTCACCTGTCGTTTGAGCAGCTATGCAGCCGACTGAGCCCGGGGTCTTTTCCAGGATTGTGTCAGTGAAAAGCAATCTGCCCACTTCCTGTGAAAACACAGCATTTACTTTAGTATATATTTAACTTTACAGGTGTTTGCGTGTGCGTGGATGCGTGTGTGCGTGCGTGTATTTAAATCAGTAATGTGCAACACGAGTGTGTGTTAAGGAAAACAACCACAATCTATAGCCAACCTGCGCTGTATTCCTGACTTTCTGGTAGAGGGCAGTCCCGTGGATGGGGTCAGCCGGACCGCTGTATGCTGAGGACATAAAGGAGACGAAACACCAGAATACTGTTAACATTCAGAAGATAGCACTACTCTTTCCTTTCACTATCCCTCATGGCATGGTTGGTATTTCTCCTTTACTAGTAAGACAATGTACTACTAAGTAATACTACTATCTTACTATACATTACCTACTATCTTACTATATTTATTTGTTCATTGTAATATGTTAAAGAATTTCTCATAGTTGGCACCTATAGATTGACACTGAAAAGTGGGACGAGTAGGTGGAGAGAGACAGTTCCTCTAACCTGAGGCCTGTTGGATGAAGGTGGAGTTTCTTCTGAGCTCAGTGAGGAAGTGATGCGAGCCATGGGCACAGAGATGGACGAAGATCTTCAACACCTGCCACAAACAGACGCGGCAGCGGTTAGTCCGAGCACACACAAACCCTATATCCCCATATCATGCTATTTATCAATATTGTGTCATATTCCCCGTCATTTTCGTGAATGTTTCCAAAACGCCCATCCTATAGCCTTAACTTTAACTATAACTTTATAATCTCACAAACTGTTAGTGATTTCACCTTAATTTTGACATGACAGGAGTCGACCCGCAGTCGGTCTAGAAGGTACTCCAACAAAAACTGACCAGATCCTGCAGACTCATGGGAGATTTCTACAGTCATGGGACGGTTAAGGAGACAACGAGTGACAGACAGCAGCAAATTAACCTCCGGTAATGTTATTGGACTACTGGAAAAAGAGAGCAAACTGTTGGCTTGCAGTATCAGAAGAATGACACCATCTAAATATATTTTGGGGTGATAACTCATCTTATCTAATGAAATAATATGCATTTATTGATTTTGCATTTGTTGAGGGTATCCTTATTTTAACTGCCATCACAGCTAAATGTTCCATGGTACCGCCTTATGTTCTGGTCATAATAAGACACTGTAGCATTATATGGTCCTGTGGGCTGTTTCAACTTTATCAGCTGAAACGTCCAACTGATACAGCTGTGAAAAACAACAACATGGGACTCAAGTGTGTCAATAGAGGCCAGTTATGTGTGTTTCATACATAGACGGTCAAACATACTATGACTTTGACCATATAAACTGGAAAAGGATACTTCCTATTTCCTGAAATAGGTAGCCTGGGCAGGGGTTTTCATCATCTGCTGTGGCCTTCATCAGGGTGGGCATCTTGAAGAGAGCGACATAGGGGTACACAGTTCGAGTTATTTTTTTTCTAGGGAGAAAAGTGTCAACACAGACATATCGGATGGTAGGATTGTTACGCCAGAGCTAGCTAGAGCTGATAGACCCACGGGGACCCATTGTATGTTACACACTGTTAAAAACCAAACAAGTTGTCATGCCAAAGTTACCAATAGTGTTGTATGCTTGCTAAGCTAGCTGCTAGCTTGGTTAGCTAGACACTGCTGGCCAGAACACCGCCAAGCGACAGCGGTTTCTCGTTTGTCAAAGCATACGATTAAATTAAAGAGACAACAGTATAGTAACATAGCACCTACTTTGGGAACAAATGCAACGCGTTCCATAAATGTTGCCATGATGTTGCAATCTAGAAAGCAGGAGGCCACTCATCTTCCTCATCGCTCTGGGTTAGGGAGGCGGGCTCAAAGTTGACAGCTTGCAAATCACACGGTAGTTAAACCTAATACTATTGGCTCTCGCCTTTTTGGTCATTTTTTAGTCACCATCGAATCAACGTGAGGATAACGGACGTCCCCTCTTGATTGAAGGAAAAACTGGCGAATCGTGACTCTCTCGATGACGCGCTGCTGACGATCACACAGGGTCAACAACATGGCGTTGCCCATTACAGATATGACATGTTCTACTCATGGATTAAGTAAGAACTCTTGTAGGAGATTAAATTGCATGTCGAACAATAATTATTCTTAATCGAACATGTTTTAGTGTTTGTCATGTTCAACTCGACATTGTTGATCCAGTCGGTGATTGTCCACAAGTAGCACAAATTGCTGCCTCCAAGAGCCAGTGAACCACTAAGATGTCTGGGACCAATGTGTGGACCCGAAGCCGTGAAAAATTAAGACGTTTCCCCGAGATATTGGTTCAATGTCCGGCAGAGGTAGGAACCGAGCGATGTAGGACGCACACTTGCTGACCTTTGTCAAGGTGCTACATTGTCCTTAATGCATTGTATTTTGTATTTGTTTCCAAGTCATACTTTTCTTGGTGTGACTTGAAGTATAAAGTGTTGCAAAGTCCTGCAAAGAATGATCAGTGACTCATCTTTCTGTGTCATTCAGGCATCGGCTTATGGAAAATGTGTCACAGCTACAACCGTAGGTAAACAGGAGCTGCAGAAGGATCTCTGTGTGAAGGAATTCCAGGCGCTCAAGACATGCTTCCTAAATGCGGTGAGTACGATGCAAAGCCAAATACACTGTAATAATGTGATATTGATCATGTCATAAATAGACCATGTTCTTTTACAGGCCAAGAAAGCAGCGAAATAGCACGCTTTCGGGACATTTTTCACGCACTGGATCAGCATACCATATAAAATGCCTGAAAGTGACTGTATGATGATTTGTAATGTAATGGATATTAAAATAAAGATAACATGTTGAGGATGATTGTTTCATATTATAGAGTGTATATATCGGGAAATCATAATTTCGATACGAAATCATGTATCTAAACATAAATTGTAAAACAAAACAATCTAATTTGACTTGAATTTTATTACCAGCGAATACAAAATGTTGAAAAATAGTACTTCAGAAACATGTTCATTGAAACAGCATTAGGACAAAGCAGAGAGTTCCCTCCAGAAAATATATGAAATATTACCTTTAACTGTATTAGCGACAGTCCTGTCTAAAGGGATGGAGACAGTTGCCAGTTCCCAAAATCAAAAGGCACTGAAGGAAACGTTTGAGAAATGTTATAATTTGCAAACTTAAACAATTCGGTTTACAAGAAAAAGTGCTGCAATAGTCCGAGGCATCGTTGTTTTTGTTTATCTGCTCAAAATCCTAAATGTTAATCCACTTCAACACAGACATTACTGAACACAAATGACAGCCTGTGTAGGAATAATAAATAGATTTCTAATGAACAAATGCTCAGTTCTAAACATTTGAGAATTGCAGTATTTACATTTCAAACATAAAAACACAAAATAAAACACAAAAGATCTGATTTGACAAACACAAAAGCCTTCACAAAAAGCCCAAACAATAAGTGAATCCTTGGATAGTTATGCTCTTAAAAACCCTCTGAGGGATTTACTTTGCATAGATGTACAGTTTCTCCTATACAAAATGTTGACTCAAGTACAAAATAAGTTATTATATACATAAAAATAGGAATTTTATAAAGACTTTGGAACTAGGACTAGCGGGATATACATTATCAAAGCAAAGAATGTGGATTGAATATAATTTCTTTCTTTACAGTATATTGTATAAGCTCAATTGCAAATCAATAAGCTCTTAGGGATCTTTGGTAGCCATAAAGACTAAACAAGTATGACCTATTGATAGCGTGTTCTGGTCTGTGTGTCTGTTGAATCAACATTGTACCCTGAACATGGAAGGAAATGCTTTTCGGCAGTCACTTTAAACGTACACCCATATCTTTGTGTTATACGTTATGTACCTGTGAGGGGGGGTCGCACATATAGGGCACGAGCTATGGTGCTTGGTTCCTCTCCGTCTGAGAATCTGTACAGTTCCCTGCTGGTCTATGAGTCTCTTTTATAAGGCTTGAACAACCATCTCCATAGAGACTACTCTTAGGAGTTGGGGGGGGGGGGGGGGGGGATCAGAACCAACAAGGTAATCATCTATTGAGTCTCTGAAGGCAGTGATGACAGTCACCGGCGCATCTTCCAGTACCTGGAATGTGTTCAGCATGTGGTTCACAACGCCGAGACCTGCCCACGCCACCTTGTGCCGTTCATATTTCTTTCTCTGGCTCGGCTGCCTGTTTGATCCCCCTACTGTGCACCATGGCCCCGCCCAGTAACTGTCCCTCCAGCGCGGCGTGCAGGTCCGCCCCGCCCAGCTCCAGCAGGGGCTCCAGCCCGGGCATCCCCCCGGGCCGCAGGGGGTCCACAGCCCGACGCCTCCTCCTCAGGTCCGTGTCTTTCTCCTTGGAAAGAGCGGCGGCGACGAGGGCCTGGTCTTCCCTCTCCTCCAGCCTCACTTTGAGGTCTCGCCCTCCTTTCTTGAGCGGCTCGTCGATCTCGTTCTCCTCAGACTCCTGCACCGCCTTGGCTCGCTCCAGCTGGGCCTGCCTCGCCTGCTGCTTCTGCTTCTCCTCTTCCTCTTCCAGCGCACGAGCGTTTATCTCGCTGTCCATCTTCTGCAACTCCTGCTGCAGGCTCTCCTCCTCCCTCCGCGCCTGCTCTATCTGATCCTGCTCTTTTCTCATCTTCTCTCGTCTTTCCTTCTGCTCTCTCTCGGCCAACTCTCTGGCGGCCTTCTCCTTGGCCAGCTTCTCTTTCTCCTTCTCGAACCGCTCGAGCTCCTCTCTGGCCAGCCGCTCCCTCTTCTCCCTCTCCAAGCGCTCCTTTTCCACCCGTGCCTGCACCTCCTTCTCTATCCTCCCCTTCTCTGCCTCCAGCCTCTCCACCCTGTCCTTCTCCAACTCTTTCACCATCGGCTCCTCCTTTGGCAGGGCGACCCCATCGTTCTTGGCCGCGGGCCCGGCGTCCCCCCGTCTCCCTTGTCCCAGTGGCACGCCCCTGGCGCCCAGCTCCCGCTCCTCATGGCCGGCTGGTGCTACCACCGCCGCCGCTGCCGCCGCTGCAGCTGCTGCAGCTGCTGCTAACCCCGGCCCCCCGGCTGCGATGGCCTCCTCCCCGGCCTTGTTGACCCCAGGAACCACAGCGGCTTTAACGGGCGGCTGGAGCTTGGCATTCTTATCCCCAGCCTGTGCTTGGTTCTGGGGAACAACGTGCAGCTCAGACCCTGCCGCGGCTGCTGCTGCTGCTGCTGCTGCTGCTCCTGCCTGTGGTGCTCCATCAGCAGCTCCAGTTTCCCCGGGCTGCTTGAGGTCCGAAGCCAGAGCCGAGTCCTTTGGCTTGGCTGCTGCCGCCTCCGTGTCCCCTTGGGCGTTTTCCTGGACGCTTTTGTCACCATCTCCATCGGCCGCGACGCCTTTTACAAGAAGAAGAACAAGTCTTTTTAAAAATATTATACAACGCTTTATATAATACAACACACGAGCATCCCTGCACTCTTTCTCTCGGCTTCATGTCATTTTATTTGACATTGTGTGTGTGTGTGTGTGTGTGTGTGTGTGTGTGTGTGTGTGTGTGTGTGTGTGTGTGTGTGTGTGTGTGTGTGTGTGTGTGTGTGTGTGTGTGTGTGTGTGTGTGTGTGTGTGTGTGTGTGTGTGTGTTCACCTGCGGGCAGTATCTGATGGATCTCCTTGTGTTGCTCCTCTATGACGGCCAGCAGCTTGGCCTGCTGGTCAAGCAGCCGTTTCTGGGTCTCCTGCTGCTCCTTGATGACCTGCAGCAGCACAGCGTGGTCGTTCTGGCCCTCTGCGTGGTGGACGCGGTCAGAGACATGAACACATTAAAAGCAGCTCAGAAAGGACCGGACCTGTTAGAAATGTTACACAGCCGTGATGAAGGGGCTAGTGGTGCTCCAGACGGATCTAGCCATTTTGATCCCATACGAATGCAGCCAGCGGCCAGCTTCCAAGTTTAACTAATAAGGTTAAATTAATTAAGTTGAAATGGTTAATTAACCATTAATTAAAATGGTTAATTATGTGTGTTTTCCATCTCTGATTCAAGCCCACACAAGGACACAGACCTAAATTAGAGTTTTGATAACATAACATACCTTGTGTCATGTCAGACCCGGACAAACAGACGATTATTGACACAAACTACACCGGACTAGGTTAGCGTGGATGAACAGTGGTGTGGAAGGCCACTTTCTAGATCATCTATGTGCGCGTGAAGCGCATACTTGCGGAAAGAAACTAAACGTGACATGAAAGACAGACAGACAGACAGACAAGGTTTAGGCAAAGCGGCAGGGAGAGGTCAAAGTTCATACCTGCGACCAGCTTTTTTATCACTGTGAGGAAGCCCAGCAGAGAGAAAGACAGAGAAAAAGGGAGCAATGGTGGAAGAAAAAAGATTCATAAATACAAAAGGAGGAGAGTGAAACTAAAGAACATTTACAAAGCATCCGTTCCTGACCAGACCAATTTGAAAGTTGGGGTCAATAACAATCGTTTAAATAATGTGAGGCGGGTCTAATACGATGACTGTTGAAAGGACCGCCCTATGGGAGCTCCGTTAAAAGGCATCTTCATTTAACAACCAAGATGGTCGCTGCTGTGACACACTGTTCATTGCTCTAATTGGTTGTTGGCCTATCCAATAGGGTCCGGAGGCTTTTTCGCCAGCTGGAAATCTAATACAAACAGAGTTTCCAGACTAATCTGCATTTGCGAATTGGTCTGGCGCGGCTAATCTGTTCCTGATACTTATTCGTCTTTAAAATGGAAAAGAGTTGATGGATTCAGCCAGAGCAGTAGAGAATGCAGTTTGTGATAAAACAAAAAACTGAGGAAAGAGCGATACAGAGATCAGTCACAAAATAATAGCATCTAGAAACATTATTAACCCTTATAAAAGCTGCATAAGTAGTGTGCATCCACGCTTGAAGACATAGTTTCAATTCAACACTTGATTTGGTATTTAGGTAACTTTAACTGATGAGGAGGTTCGGACGATGAATTAAGATCTGTTTGTAAAGCGGCATGCTACATCCAAACACTTTTACTACTAGTATAATAATACTACACTACTAAAAGTAGAACACTAGCTAGTAGAACATTTCCAGAGAGGGGGTGATTTCTAGATGCACTCAAGGAGGACTTTACACTGCTATTTACGGTCCATCGCATCTATAGACGCTCCATAACTAACTAACCAACCCCACCCACCAACACAGGACCCTCTCTTACCCTCCATCTTGTCCTCTCCTCCGTTGCCGTCGGCTGCTGGAGGGGCGTTCACGGCGGGCGGGTGCTCGGCTCCGTCCACGGGTGGAGCTGAAGGAGTAGATGAAAACACCACGGCGGGTCAAACCTCCAAGAGGTACGAATAATACTGCTGTACGTGCACTAGTGACTAGACTATCATCAGGTATCATCACTGTGTTGGATCACTGTCTGCTCTGCTGTGGAGGGATACGTCAGGGGATAAGGATTCGGATACATTCCCGTGCACCTTGCAAAAAAAAAAAAAAAAAAAAAGAAGCCCCACTCACGTTTCACCATGGCGTCGGGAGCTTTCCCCGCCTCGTCCGATTCCTTCTCCGGCGCATTCCCTGCCACGGCGTCCTTCCCGGGAGCCGCGTTGTCTCCCTCCTTCAGCTCCGCCCCCTTCCCAGCTTCCTTCCCCGCCTCCAGCACCTCGTCGGACGGGACCTCGGCCCCGCCCATGTCCTTCACCTCCTTCTTCAGCACGGCGACGGCGGGGTTCTGTTTCTCCTCCGTCAGCGTCTCCGCTCCCCCACCTTGCTCCTTATTGGCCGCCTCCGCCATCGCCGCCGCCGCCGCCTGGCCCGGCGCCCCCTCCTTCGGGGACTCCTCCCCTCCACCTCCTTCTCCTGCTCCTCCAGCAGGAGGAGCGACCGGCAGCTTGTGGTTCTCCTCAAACTCGGCTTTGTTCTTCCTGTTGTCCACCTGCACCTCGTCGTGGGGGATGGGCGGCTCGTGCCGGTGGGCGTCGCCCTCTGGCACAGCCACACCTGTGGGGGGGGGGGGGGCGGGGCGGGGGAGGGGTAAAAGATTGACTGATCCAGGCATCGACCTGCCCACTACCTGCTCCAGAATTAAATCTCCGTTTTACTCGGTTTGGATAAAAGAGCCTGCTCAGTAGTAAAGACAATATAATTATATTCACAGTCACAGCTGCCGTTACTAGATTTCTGATACATAACGGGCGCAGAGAGAGGAGTGAGTGCCCCACACACACACACACAGGAAGTGACGTCACACCACCGCGAGACTGGAACCCGCAAAACCTCGGCACTTCTGAGGATTCTCTGCGGTCACCTGCGCCGGGCGGCGGCGCCGCTGCTAATAAGGTCTTAACTTCCAATCTCACGGGTCATTAAAGGAGCCATAAAGAGCGTTTAATTGAACCTAACCATGTGTGCAGAGACGGCCCGCTGGAAGCCACAGAGACAGAGGCTCTGAGCGGCTCTGTGGGGGAAAATCAGGCTGAAAAACGTTAATTCGATTATATTCCGCCGGAATTCGAGCCGAGGCGTCGCCCGTTTCCCACGTGCGGGGACGTCTTGTACGGCGCACAGTTAACCACGCAACGACTCGGATTGTAGCAAACAAAAAGAAAGCCATTAAGGGTGAGACCGTTGTGTAGGATCCATTACTTTAATCGTAAACCGTACAACGCTTTTGCATGAATAAAGAAAATAGAATAATAGAAGAAAAAAAAGAAAAAAAAGATCAAAATTAACTACTTAAAAATAACCGAATGACACAAAAAAAAAGCCCCCTTTCTGGACGCTGGAGGGCCAAGGACAGGATCCCCGGCGGGGGTCCCGGTGGAGACGTACCCGCTTCGGGGCGGTCCAGCTGCACCTCCTCCTCCTCCTTCCTCTTCCTCTCGGGCAGCTCCACGGGCCCTTTGATCTGTGGCGGGTCGGCCCCCTCCCGCTGCACCCCCGGGGCCGCCTCCCTCGCCACGGCCTGGGGCTCGGCGGGGTTCTGCACCAGGGCGCCGTCTCCTGGAAGAGAGGCAGACGTGGCGCTTATAGCCCTCTGGTGTGGCTGTTGAGGCGGTTTATCAGAGGGCCAGAACGCACCGGACAGCTGGACAGGTTTTCTGCCTTAGTCGGCCGTCATTTACAAAAGGGAGGATTATTGTACCATGTAGTCTCCGTGGTTCTCTAACCATGTAGTGTTAGAGCATTGGTAAGGTTGAGTTTGGTTACTTTTCTATAGATTTTTTTTTAAACACAAAATGTGCTGCACACTGACCCCTGGAATTGTCGGGACTCAATGTGCTTGCATCGTGCCTCGAGTATTTTGAGTCTCCACCAGGTGGCAGCACACCCTTTACACTAAACGTGTGTGACATCAAATAAACGACCAGTGATAAGAGGAACTGAACGGAGACTAAAATAGAGCGAAAGAGATGCAGAGAAACGACTGGAGAAGAGTGAGTGTGTGTGTGTGTGTGTGTGTGTGTGTGTGTGTGTGTGTGTGTGTGTGTGTGTGTGTGTGTGTGTGTGTGTGTGTGTGTGTGTGTGTGTGTGTGTGTGTGCGCCGTTGTCGTGCCACCACAACAACAGGATGCAGGTGTTGAGGTTCGTCACATGTCAGCCACAATGTAAAAGGTGGAGGGAATGGAAGGAGCAAACGGAAACAGAGGACAGGACGGAGGTGAAGAACAAGAGGTGGGGGGGAGAAGGGAAGGTAGAAAACGTAACCCTAACACTATATGTGAGGGGTTTAAAACATTGAAAATGGAACATTTGGTGGGGTGAATAACCCAGGCGCTCTGCCCAGCCTGAGAGACACACGCACGCACACGCACGCACGCACACGCACGCACGCACATGCTCTTCACTCATTCACTCTCTCCAAAGCCCGAACCCCAACAGACCCTCTGAGCCCCTTTCCCAATCCGTCCTTCAGTTTGAGGAGATGTAGCTGGCATTTCATAGAGGTGGGAGGATATGAGGAGGGGGAGGAGGGAGGTGCATATGAAGGCTCCAACTGAATGGGGATCAGGTGGAGACAATAGTGTATGTGTGCGCGCGCATGTGTGTGTATATTTGTGTGCGTATGCATGCCTGTGTATATGCTTGTGTGTATATATGTGCATGCGTGTATTATGTGTATGATTGCGCTCGCTCGTGTGTGTGTGTGTGTGTGTGTGTGTGTGTGTGTGTGTGTGTGTGTGTGTGTGTGTGTGTGTGTGTGTGTGTGTGTGTGTGTGTGTGTGTGTGTGTGTATGCGCATTTGTGTGTGTATGCATGCATGTGTGCGTGCGTGCGTGCGTGCGTGTGTATATGCATGTATGTATGCGTGTGGATGTGTTCCTGTGTGGTTGTAAGCGTGTGCATATGGGGTATGTGTGCGTGTGTATATGTGTGTGTTTATTTGCGTATGTGTGCGTGTGTATACGTGTACGGAAGCGCGTGAATGTGGGTATGCGCGTGTTTATTTGTGCGCACGTGCGCGTGTGCGTGCACAGCATGCGCGCGCGCGCGTCACGAGACGGCGGGCGGGAGGAGTGGAAGATGAGACGAAGGCGCTGGTGTTTGAAGGGCATCACTCCCGCTCCATCAACGTCAGCCACCACCGCCGCC
>NW_028178672.1:0-10067 GCF_964030765.1 Micromesistius poutassou | reverse complement strand
ATCAGAGAGAGAGAGAGAGAGAGTAGATAGACTAGAGTGAGAGAGGAGATAGACTAGAGATAGAGTAGACTAGAGATAGAGTAGACAGATAGAGTAGATAGATATAGTCGATAGATTAGAGATAGAATAGAGATAGAGTAGACTAGAGATAGAGTAGAGATGGAGAATAGATAGAGAAAGAGTAGAAAGACAGAGTAGGAAATCCAATGCAGGGGTGTTGATGGGTAGGATTCAGTAGGTTTGCTGGATCCTCACTGATGGCTAATAAAACGGCCTTTATACTATTAATAATAATAGATTGCTATAAAGTGCTTTTCTAGGACTCCAAAGCACTCAGTGTGAGGGGTACCCCTCATCCACTCCCAGTGTGTACAGCACCCGACCAACGTGATGCAGGGCTGCCAGCCGGCACCTCAACACCGCGCCCTCACTGGCCGTCACCGTGGGGGGGCGGGATGATGGAACTATCCAATTAGAGACCGGGGACAGTTAGGGGGCACTACTCTAGTGGAGAGTAGAGACACCGGGGTTAGCCCCCTACTCTAGTGGAGAGTAGAGACACACTACTCTAGTGGAGAGTGCCATGGGATCTTGGGATCAGATTTGACCAAGGCCAGAGGGATGAGCCCCCCTCATGGCCTACCACACCTCTCCCAGCACCAACTGGTCTCCCATCAAAGGACGCACCAGGACGAGGCCTGCCTAGCTCTCAGAGGAGACAATATTTATGTGAAGTTAGCCATGGGGCTGGCTACCATTCATTTAGTTCTTCAGTTATTTTGTTCTAGAGATGCTTTCGTCATCTGTTTGTTACAGTCACTGGATCAAACAGCTACTAGAACATTAGTCCTGCGATTGAATCAGGAGAGAGGGAGAGAGAGAGAGAGAGAGAGAGAGAGAGAGACACCGTGTGAGGGAGAGAGAGAGAGAGAGAGAGAGTGACAAAGAGAGAGAGAGAGAGAGAGAGAGAGAGAGCGAGAGAGAGAGGTGATGGAGAGAAAGAGAGGGAGAGAGAGTGACAGAGAGAGATGGTGAGAGAGAAGAGAGAGCAGTGCTTGCATCTGTTCACAATGGCATTCACATCACATTTATCCCATTTCACACCACAGCCTCCACCCTCAGGCCTCCAAACAACAGACGAGGTGCACTGCAGAAACAACCACTCTGTATGAGCAGTACCTACATCAACCACAAGGGGGCGCTGTTAACGCTATGTACTCATGTCTGCATGTTCACATGATCAATCATCAACAAACTTGACACGTATGCTCCAGAGGAGCCCACTCACCCATATCTACAAGAGACGGTTCTGAATAGTGGGCCTGTAATAGGAGAACACTGAGGCTGACTTGTTGATGTGATTGTCATGCTGATTGGTGGAATACTTTGGGAGGGGTTCGGTGTAGCCTAACATTAGCCAATCACTGACTCTTTCAGTTAGGGCCCAACCCTGCAATTGTCATTTTATCTGATCACACATACCTGGGAGGTGTCTCATCACAGAACTCTCACCCAAGCACATGCTGCGCCAGCGTCTAGGAGCGCTTGAGGAGCCGGTTAAGGGCGGGTTTTGAAGAACAGTCACATATTTATTTGGTTTTATTTGATACAGGTCTGGTATTTTTTTAATTGCTTTTTATTTCCGCTGAGAATCATGGAAAATCCAGAAGTTGCGTTCTGGATGTTTGGCGGTGTAAGTGATGGTGTTTCTCCACGGAAGTCAATGGTGCAAGTTACATATTCAGATCTGTTTTTTAAGTACTACTGCGGTTTTGTGTTTTCATTTAAATTCCATTTTACTATGCATGTATTCATGGGATGTGTGTGTATAAAGATTTAAGAAACTCGTCATGGCTTATTGGTAAATGTGTTTGGTTACATTTACGCACGTTCATCATAGTGGGAATAGTACTATTGTCTATCATTATGCTGTGCATACCTCAATAAACCGTGTTTTAAAGCGAACTAACGCTGGTGTCTCAGTAACTGGTCGTATCCCTTCTGTTTTGGTCTCCTCTTTAAAGCCTTCTCCAGTGCTGAGAGATGGTGTACTTTGCCCACAGGGGCTTACATGGATCATTCAATATTCATACAGCCCTTTATCACAGCTGGCCCTATAGGACTTCACTATATGTGGCAATGTGTTCTGCAAATACATGTTTGCAGGCGTATGTTTGCAGTACAACATTGTGGAATGCGAGATTTGACCTTGGCTGTCTTCAAGCACAATCATTTTATTCTGAATGAACTCCAAAGCAACTGTAGTTTGAAAAGTATTTTTGCCAGCTTATTGTATTGTGGCCCATATTTATTTTAATTTGTACATCTTTATTTAATTGTTCTCTTGAAAGGACTAAGAAACTGATGCTCGGTGTTCTGATTCTAGTGTCCCTTCAGGTGTTTACCTGCCACTATTTCCCATGATGCATTCCTCTGGCTCCTTCGCACCCTAACCTCCTCCCCTGACCATCTGGAAGGTAACCCTGAATGCCATCGCTCCATATTAGTACAACGGGGAACTGAGCACAAACAACCGATTAACTCCTGCGTGGCGTTGGATTCATTTATTACACACCTGTCCTATAACTGAACCATATCTCTTTATCTTTGACGGTCTTAATGGGCTCAGCAGTTTATTTGCAGCAAATAGAAATCCAAGGGGGATGGAAAGAGTGCAGTGCTTCATAACAAGGCAAAGTAAAGGATGCACTGGGTAAAGCAGGCTTTAAATTGCGACACACTTTAAAGTGTCTTTTGAATGGGATGGGCACACGCTTCACTTTCCGTTGCTCCTCCTGTTAACTTTACATGTAGTCCTTTCATTATATGGATAGATATTCATGTATAGATGTATGGCGTGCCATTTATTCAGTTGAGGCACTTAAACAAAAGAGTTGAAGCTGTGAAACGCTAATGTGAAACAGACATCTTTGCAATTACAAGCCTTGTATACAATGGTGTGTGTGCGGCAGAGATGGGAGTAAGTCACACATGTGCAAGTCTCAAGCAAGTACCAAGTCTTCACCTTCGAGTCTCAAGCAAGTCCGAGTCATTTTTGTGAGAGTCGAGTCAAGTCAAGTCAAGTCATAGCTTAGGTCAAGCAAGTCACAAGTCAAATCATAGAAATAAAATAAGCTGGTAGACAACCGTCTCAAAGTGCTGGACTTTTATTTGCAGCAAATATTTCAATACGTCGCAAAATACAGTGCATCAAAGAATGAACTTGAACTAAGAATGAACTTGAAGTATGACTTAAATACTTAAAATCCAATACTTAAAAGAGGCCTCACCCTGTGTGTGTGTGTGTGTGTGTGTGTGTGTGGGTGTGGGGGGGGGGAGTGGAGTGTGTGTGGGGGATAGTGGAGTGTGTGTGTGTCAGGGAAATATAGAAAAAATGTAATTAGGCCTAAAACGTCAACATGATTAAAACCAGTGTTGGGCAAGCTACTTTGAAAATGTAGTGAGCTAAGCTATCAGTTACTCTGCTATAAATGAAGCTTCACTACACAGAAGCTACCACCCAGTCAAATGTAGCAAGCTAAGTTACACAAACACAGCAAAAGAAGTTCACTACATGTGAAGCTACTGTAAGTTGCGCCAACTTAACATGGCAACATGATAAACTACATGATAAAACTACAAAGTCAATTCCATTGGGTTATCAATATACATGCCAGTCACTATAGTTAATTAAATCGAAGACCAAAGATTACTGGGATTCCATCTCTTTATTAGAACCTTCCAACCAGTGAAGAATAATGCCTGGAGTAATATGCTTAACAAACAAAACTACAGAAGTCAAACCATCCAGTAGTTGGACTTTATAACAAAAACATCCCTGTTTCATTAACATACCCATCCCCTGAAAGAGGATGTGCCAATGTGCTCCATAATTCCCCAATGACCACTCAAAAGTTCAAATGTTTGGGATACAGGGAGAGAGAGAGAGAGAGAGATAGAGAGAGAGAATGTTTACCCCCTATAATAATTGTATCCACGGCTGCGGGAGTGTCCGTGGTGCAGAAGGAATTGGGGGAAAGGAGGGAGCTGTGGCTTTGACTCTCTGAAGTCCAGATTGAACTGCGACATGGAGGAGAAAGGGACCGTTGCCGTATGCAGACTCCCGCCGGAGGAGTGTGTCCCCGTTCCGAACACTATTGAGTGCTTGTGTTGTGGATGATATAACAGTAAGCTCTTGGCCCTTCTGACTTATAGGAGCAGTAGGACTCGTACTCACACCTTCCATCTTCAAAGCTCCGGCCAGCCGGCCACTCTACCGCTAGAGTTACGGCTGCGTGTGCGTCACTTGGTACAGATTACAGATTGCCATGTTTGCCCACATGCAACAGGAAACATCCAATCGAAAAAAATCGATTTATTTGATAATTTACATATTAACCAAGACAGCAATGACTTCGAGTCATTGCATGCAAGTCTAAGTCAAGTCTCAAGTCATGGATAGCAAGTCCAAGTCAAGTCAAGTCTTCAATCACTGTTGATCAAGCAAGTCACAAGTCCTCAATCTGGCGACTCGAGTCTGACTCGAGTCAAGTCACTCGACTCGAGTCCCCCATCTCTGGTGTGCGGGGCCTTCAATTGTGGAGAGACCAAAGGTTAATTGTGTGTTTTTGAAGGCTTGTGTGAGCGGGGCAGTCATGAGGCCGGTGGTTGAGTAAGTAGGGTTTCTGTGTCGGTGGGTCTGTGCTGGTGGGTGAGTGGTTATCACCAGGTGTGTTCCAGTCTGGGTGAACGCAGACACCAAAAAAACAATCCTCAGCCATTTTTCTGTGACCCAGAAAAGAAGTGCGAGGATTTGATTCTGCGTGGTTCAAAATGAAACGCTGTTGTAAAACCATTTCACTGATTTCTATCAATTCCAGCTCAAACGTCTTATTTCCTGAACCAAGAAGCACTGGAAAAATACGTATAAATAGACGAGGATGATTGAGATGATTATATTTTATTACAAATCGTACCCTCAATTATACTTAATGGAGAAGGATTTCTCGGTTTCATAATATGGTACACAAAATTGATTGTTCATTAACTCCTTCCTAATTTGGGATGTGCTACGCCTCAGATAGCCCAGCTAATCCCGGCAGCGTTTTTATCACAAGCCAAGCCATGAGGCACTCTAGGGCCGCGTTAACGTGAATCACTGGCTGCTCGCTCCACATTAGGGGTGCTGATGAGGCAGGCCTTCTTCTGACTCGTGCTTGGGTGCCAGGAGAAGGCATCATGGGTGTCACTCAGACAGACCCAGAGCACCCAGGGCCGGTGCGGTGTCTGCATGTATGCACATACGTACGTCGTTTACAAATGAATCACTGTGTTAACATGTTGCGTAAGCCTGCACACAAATCGCCTCACCGCTTTGATTCACGCGACCTCTGTTTGACGGTCAAGGAAGGCACTCCTGCGTCCGCCGGCTTGAAAAGAGCCGAGCTGTTGACGTACGTATGTAATATATACTGTAAGAGCCTCTATAGGCTTCTTTTGAGGCCATCAGGTGATCAGCCTACGAGCTGCCAGATCACACGGAATGGGAGAACGCCCTGACCTTGATGGACAGGCGAGAATGGGAGAGAGGAGATGAAGACTGACAGGAATGTAATGCAGTGCTCGGGAATATTAAGTGTTATTCTCGCTGACATTGGACTGCGGTTTATGCCGTGGATATTATTCCCCGGAATTGCCTCATGGTGGCCGGTTGAAACTCCCGATTCAATTTATCTTCCTTAAGACAAAAAGGAGAAAAAAAAGGTTGACGTTTATTTACGGACATTGATTATAATAAATATAAACACAAAACACGAACCCAACAGGGAATCAGGCCAAGTTGTTCCCTGGAATATTAGCGGAGAGAGATGTGCGCTCAGATCGTCAGTTGGTTTTATTCTGCCTCTGCTCTCTCCTTTGTGTGTAAATCTCCTGTCGCTCCGACTGGTGATTGCCTCTGAACAACATTTCCATTTTGGGGCGCACACAATGCACCCAAACAAACGGAAAAATAACTCTTCTGCTGCCCTGCGCTTCACACACGTCCGCAGATGCAAACCCAGCCACTTCACACTGGTGGAAATGTTTTCCCTTGGGTATAATTGTATACTTCTGGTTTGTACGGCACGCCCTAAGGGAAGGGAGGGTTGTCAGGTCTGTTTGTCTGCAGGAGATGTTGATCAATGTCCTTCCATAGGAACCATTAGCATAGTTCAGGGCACGGGACTGTTGTCCTGTAGGGACGATATAGAATCTGTGCTTAAGGACACACTGGTACTGTAGCGTCATATTAACGCTGCAGATGAATGTGAGCCATTTCAACGGCTAACCGCTGGTACAGTTAACGTCTCGAACAGTCTTAGAAAACCCCGACTCTCTCTCGCCACGGCAGCTAACATCATCATGGGAACCAGCCATTTTCTAGCGACAAAATGGTTCAGGCTTATGTTAAGACCACCCTCGGGTGTCTGGGTTTATTTTAGTGGTGGGAATGTGTAGTTAAGACTTCTTTGTGCTCGGGTTCTCTGGGTTTACCGCATTGACAACAGAGAGCCTGTGTAGACACGTCGGAGCGGGGAGGAGCGGTGGTTTCGACTGTTCAAGGAACTATTTCTTTGTATTTTTCATGCGAGTGTTTGTGTATTTCGGGGTGAATCATTGGACCATGGACGGTTTATTTATATTTGATTGAGTCATTGTCAGATGTTGCTGCTATCCCTACAGTGATGAAGACATTGGCTCAGGGTGTGTTGGTGGGGTCTCTGATAAACTCCA
Source organism: Micromesistius poutassou (assembly GCF_964030765.1). Taxonomy (NCBI): domain Eukaryota; kingdom Metazoa; phylum Chordata; class Actinopteri; order Gadiformes; family Gadidae; genus Micromesistius; species Micromesistius poutassou. The sequence continues at coordinate 3,293 of NW_028178672.1, read as the reverse complement.
TTCAGGGTCCCTGGTTTGTGCACAGTAAATCTGCAGGTAGACTGGGGTCGGTTAGGAGTTGCTGAACAAAACAAAACTTCTCTGAACAACATGTTTGATAAAATCTGCTGCATCAGAACCTTATATTAGGCTTTGCAGTGTTGTGTGTTTTCACATTTTGGTGTGTTTTTAAGTCGGTTCCAACGCAAGTGTGCTAATCGTAAAGGTCACCACACACACACACACACACACACACACACACACACACACACACACACACAGACTCAGATAATGCACTCTCATCAGTTAGTACAAAAGCCAGAGCTTAGAGAGAATTCTCGGTTGGCCGCCGACAGAGCCCCCAGACGGACTAGTGACAGCGGAACACGACGGCGGGCACAGGGGACACATTACAACACTTTGCCGTCTCCATCTTCATTCATCTAGTCCAAATGTGTTTTGCATGAATGCTAATATTTGTAAATTGCGCCCAGGAGTGCAGATGGCCGGCGTTTGCTGCAGTGGCGTTTGTATTTGCCAACATAAAGTGCATAATGCAAGCTTGACAGACTTTAATGGGCTGTCCCTAGGGGGGGGATGGGGGGGGGGTGTAGGTACCTCAGCATACCAGATTGAAGTGGCAAGAACAAGAAGTACAAGAGGCGTTACTAACGAGCCAAGGTCAGGTGGTTGGCTCGTCGGAGCGCTTAACGGACGGACGGCGCCATCGCATCGCCGTTGACGAATCTAAACGGAGCAATGAGCAAAATATGAATTGGGCCTTTGTGAGTTAACCCTCCCTCCTGCCTCCATCCACCCCGTTCTTTACAAAAGCAGAACTGTAACGTCATGAGCTGTGAGGACTGTTCTACTGTCACACCTGAGAGGATAGAGTTCTACTGTCACACCTGAGAGGATAGAGTTCTACTGTCTCACCTGAGAGGATAGAGTTCACCTGAGAGGATAGAGTTCTACTGTCACACCTGAGAGGATAGAGTTCTACTGTCACACCTGAGAGGACAGAGTTCTACTGTCTCACCTGAGAGGATAGAGTTCACCTGAGAGGACAGAGTTCTACTGTCACACCTGAGAGGATAGAGTTCTACTGTCACACCTGAGAGGATAGAGTTCTACTGTCACACCTGAGAGTATCGAGTTCTACTGTCACACCTGAGAGGATAGAGTTCTACTGTCACACCTGAGAGGATAGAGTTCACCTGAGAGGATAGAGTTCTACTGTCACACCTGAGAGGATAGAGTTCACCTGAGAGGATAGAGTTCTACTGTCACACCTGAGAGGATAGAGTTCTACTGTCACACCTGAGAGGATAGAGTTCACCTGAGAGGATAGAGTTCACCTGAGAGGATAGAGTTCTACTGTCACACCTGAGAGGATAGAGTTCTACTGTCACACCTGAGAGGATAGAGTTCACCTGAGAGGATAGAGTTCACCTGAGAGGATAGAGTTTCTACTGTCACACCTGAGAGGATAGAGTTCTACTGTCACACCTGAGAGGATAGAGTTCTACTGTCTCACCTGAGAGGAGCGGTTCACTTGAGTCTGTGTCTCTGGCTGAAGCCACACAAACACGTGACAGGACGGGCGCGTCCCAGCTGTATGGTTGGCCAGTCCTGTGCGATGACATGTAGTGTCCTGTACATTGGCGTTCATCGTCCTGTATGAGTCGATGGTCCTGTTCTGTTGTTTTGTACTATTTTTCAGCGCTATAGGGCTTGTACATCAGTAAGCATCATGGGATTTTTCTGTCGCGGGTACTCCGCCATTTTGAGAAAGTTTATATACCATTTCCTAGGCTGAACAAAACTTTGTTTTGACACAAGTCACATAAGAAACACTGTGGCAGTTTCAAACACAACAATGTCACCCCATAATGACTAATCATATCTTAATCATGATAATTATATCATAATCATGATATGATTAGTAATCATCCTATACTTCCTAACGGCGGTGGTGATTGCGTCACGTCGAACGGCCCTATTGTGTTCCCCCAGAACAGAGCGGGGGAATCGACCACGTTATGATGAGATACCAGATGTTTCTGCCACTGCTTTGGAATATAATAAGAATCCTCGCAGCCACGCTCATAAACAAATGCAGCAAAACAAGCCGATTGGTCGGCACAGGTATCAGCTTCAAAGGCTTGTGCGTGTGTGTGTGTGATCATCTTATTTTATTACGGGGCTGTGTAGCGTTGCGCGGCTGTGTTTCTGTGTTACGACGGGGAGCAGCTGCCTGTTGTTTTGCGTGATCGATATTTGATCTCTGTGCCGGTTGCCGTGGAGGAGCGGTGCGGGCGAGGAGGAGGATAATTAACAAGCCTCCCAGGGAGCCATGTCCTCCCCGCTGCCCGCGAGCAATGACCAGCATATCGTACCGGACACCCCCGCACAATCATGAATAACAGAACCGGGACAGGGCAACAAGAACACAGAATAATAGGGGGGAGAAAAGGCTGGAGTCTGAAGGAGGAGGGGGACTCTGTCCACATCCCAGTGGCTGCAGGTTGGATTGTAGTCTGGCACCGGGCAGGCGTGCCTGTACATTTACATTTATATCACACATTTTATCCAAAGCGACTTACAAATAGTAAATTTGTAGAAGAAAGAGAAACAACAATATATCGCTGTCGGCATGTAAGTATGTTCATATAGAACCAAGTGGCAAGCACTAACAAGCGCTAGGTCAACCCGTTCCCCGTATACAACAGAGATAGCTAGGATAAGGTGCTACACAATGCTAAGTACAGTTTTTAAGTGCAAGGACGGCCAACAATACAATAAGTGCGTAAGAGGGGTGTGTGTGTGTGTGTGTGTGTGTGTGTGTGTGTGTGGGGGGGGGGGGGGTGGCTTATGGTTCATGTTTAATCCCACACTAACTTTAGGGTTTGAGAGCCTCAGGTGGCGGTAGGCATCCTTTTAGCGAGATGCTCCGTAATGATATGCGTCTTTAAGGAATCCCTGTATCCACTGCTTTGGATAAACGTGTATGCCGGAAAACTAAATAGTAGTAATTAGAAAGATGCAAATGGTGTTGTGCTGTGGAGTGTGTGTGCTTGAGTGTGACTGCCCTGCTGCTGTCGCAGGATCATGTGTTGATTCCTAATGTCTTCCACCAGACTGCTTCAGATGTAGCGCCCCATGCTTTCCCTCTGTGTTCTATGAGCTATCTGGGGACCCCTTGGGGGGGGTTGTGTGTGTGTGTGTGTGTCGTGTGTGTGTGTGTGTGTGTGTGTGTTGTGTGTGTGTGAGTGTGGCCATGCAAGTCTTGCATCACCCCCTGAACTCCCCCC